>NW_027065589.1:0-21431 GCF_032884065.1 Artemia franciscana | reverse complement strand
TTTATGATTGCAAATGGTAAAGAATGTGATTAAAGGCTCTTTTCCTATTTCAAAAGTTTTAGTTTTCGAGGGTAATAGCTACGTATGTTGAAAAAATGAAGATATTAGACTATTTTATGATTGCAAATGGTAAAGAATGTGTTAAAGGCTCTTTTCCTATTTCAAAAGTTTTAGTTTTCGAGGGTAATAGCTACGTATGTTGAAAAAATGAAGATATTAGACTATTTTATGATTGCACATGGTAAAGAATGTGATTAAAGGCTCTTTTCCTATTTCAAAAGTTTTAGTTTTCTAGGGTAATAGCTACGTATGTTGAAAAAATGAAGATATTAGACTATTTTATGATTGCAAATGGTAAAGAATGTGATTAAAGGCTCTTTTCCTATTTCAAAAGTTTTTGTTTCGAGGGTAATAGCTACGTATGTTGAAAAAATGAAGATATTAGACTATTTTATGATTGCAAATGGTAAAGAATGTTATTAAAGGCTCTTTTCCTATGTCAAAAGTTTTAGTTTTCGAGCGTAATAGCTACGTATGTTGAAACAATGGAGATATTAGACAATTTTATGATTGCACATGGTAAAGAATGTGATTAAAGGCTCTTTTCCTATTTCAAAAGTTTTTGTTTCGAGGGTAATAGCTACGTATGTTGAAAAAATGAACATATTAGACAATTTTATGATTGCACATGGTAAAGAATGTGATTAAAGGCTCTTTTCCTATTTCAAAAGTTTTTGTCTCGAGGGTAATAGCTACGTATGTTGAAAAAATGAACATATTAGACAATTTTATGATTGCACATGGTAAAGAATGTGATTAAAGGCTCTTTTCCTATTTCAAAAGTTTTAGTTTTCGAGGGTAATAGCTACGTATGTTGAAAAAATGAACATATTAGACAATTTTATGATTGCACATGGTAAAGAATGTGATTAAAGGCTCTTTTCCTATTTCAAAAGTTTTTGTTTCGAGGGTAATAGCTACGTATGTTGAAAAAATGAAGATATTAGACTATTTTATGATTGCAAATGGTAAAGAATGTTATTAAAGGCTCTTTTCCTATGTCAAAAGTTTTAGTTTTCGAGCGTAATAGCTACGTATGTTGAAACAATGAAGATATTAGACAATTTTATGATTGCACATGGTAAAGAATGTGATTAAAGGCTCTTTTCCTATTTCAAAAGTTTTTGTTTCGAGGGTAATAGCTACGTATGTTGAAAAAATGAACATATTAGACAATTTTATGATTGCACATGGTAAAGAATGTGATTAAAGGCTCTTTTCCTATTTCAAAAGTTTTTGTTTCGAGGGTAATAGCTACGTATGTTGATAAAATGAACATATTAGACAATTTTATGATTGCACATGGTAAAGAATGTGATTAAAGGCTCTTTTCCTATTTCAAAAGTTTTAGTTTTCGAGGGTAATAGCTACGTATGTTGAAAAAATGAAGATATTAGACTATTTTATGATTGCAAATGGTAAAGAATGTGATTAAAGGCTCTTTTCGTATGTCAAAAGTTTTAGTTTTCGAGGGTAATAGCTACGTATGTTGAAAAATTGAAGATATTAGACTATTTTATGATTGCAAATGGTAAAGAATGTGATTAAAGGCTCTTTTCCTATGTCAAAAGTTTTAGTTTTCGAGGGTAATAGCTACGTATGTTGAAAAAATGAACATATTAGACAATTTTATGATTGCACATGGTAAAGAATGTGATTAAAGGCTCTTTTCCTATTTCAAAAGTTTTAGTTTTCGAGGGTAATAGCTACGTATGTTGAAAATATTAAGATATTAGACTATTTTATGATTGCAAATGGTAAAGAATGTGATTAAAGGCTCTTTTCCTATTTCAAAAGTTTTAGTTTTCGAGGGTAATAGCTACGTATGTTGAAAAAATGAAGATATTAGACTATTTTATGATTGCAAATGGTAAAGAATGTGATTAAAGGCTCTTTTCCTATTTCAAAATTTTAGTTTTCGAGGGTAATAGCTACGTATGTTGAAAAAATGAACATATTAGACAATTTTATGATTGCACATGGTAAAGAATGTGATTAAAGGCTCTTTTCCTATTTCAAAAGTTTTAGTTTTCGAGGGTAATAGCTACGTATGTTGAAAAAATGAAGATATTAGACTATTTTATGATTGCACATGGTAAAGAATGTGATTAAAGGCTCTTTTCCTATTTCAAAAGTTTTAGTTTTCTAGGGTAATAGCTACGTATGTTGAAAAAATGAAGATATTAGACTATTTTATGATTGCAAATGGTAAAGAATGTGATTAAAGGCTCTTTTCCTATTTCAAAAGTTTTTGTTTCGAGGGTAATAGCTACGTATGTTGAAAAAATGAAGATATTAGACTATTTTATGATTGCAAATGGTAAAGAATGTTATTAAAGGCTCTTTTCCTATGTCAAAAGTTTTAGTTTTCGAGCGTAATAGCTACGTATGTTGAAACAATGAAGATATTAGACAATTTTATGATTGCACATGGTAAAGAATGTGATTAAAGGCTCTTTTCCTATTTCAAAAGTTTTTGTTTCGAGGGTAATAGCTACGTATGTTGAAAAAATGAACATATTAGACAATTTTATGATTGCACATGGTAAAGAATGTGATTAAAGGCTCTTTTCCTATTTCAAAAGTTTTAGTTTTCGAGGGTAATAGCTACGTATGTTGAAAAAATTAAGATATTAGACTATTTTATGATTGCAAATGGTAAAGAATGTGATTAAAGGCTCTTTTCCTATGTCAAAAGTTTTAGTTTTCGAGGGTAATAGCTACCTATGTTGAAAAAATGAAGATATTAGACTATTTTATGATTGCACATGGTAAAGAATGTGATTAAAGGCTCTTTTCCTATTTCAAAAGTTTTAGTTTTCGTGGGTAATAGCTACGTATGTTGAAAAAATGAAGATATTAGACAATTTTATGATTGCACATGGTAAAGAATGTGATTAAAGGATCTTTTCCTATTTCAAAAGTTTTAGTTTTCGAGGGCAATAGCTACGTATGTTGAAAAAATGAAGATATTAGATAATTTTATGATTGCACATGGTAAAGAATGTGATTAAAGGCTCTTTTCCTATTTCAGAAGTTTTAATTTTCGAGGGTAATAGCTACGTATGTTGAAAAAATGAAGATATTAGACTATTTTATGATTGCAAATGGTAAAGAATGTGATTAAAGGCTCTTTTCCTATTTCAAAAGTTTTAGTTTTCGAGGGTAATAGCTACGTATGTTGAAGAAATGAAGATATTAGACTATTCTATGATTGCACATGGTAAAGAATGTGATTAAAGGCTCTTTTCCTATTTCAAAAGTTTTAGTTTTCGATTGTAATAGCTACGTATGTTGAAAAAATGAAGATATTAGACTATTTTATGATTGCAAAAGGTAAAGAATTTGATTAAAGGTTCTTTTCCTATGTCAAAAGTTTTAGTTTTCAAGGGTAATAGCTACGTATGTTGAAAAAATGAAGATATTAGACTATTTTATGATTGCAAATGGTAAAGAATGTTATAAAAGGCTCTTTTCCTATGTCAAAAGTTTTAGTTTTCGAGCGTAATAGCTACGTATGTTGAAACAATGAAGATATTAGACAATTTTATGATTGCACATGGTAAAGAATGTGATTAAAGGCTCTTTTCCTATTTCAAAAGTTTTTGTTTCGAGGGTAATAGCTACGTATGTTGAAAAAATGAACATATTAGACAATTTTATGATTGCACATGGTAAAGAATGTGATTAAAGGCTCTTTTCCTATTTCAAAAGTTTTAGTTTTCGAGGGTAATAGCTACGTATGTTGAAATAATGAAGATATTAGACTATTTTATGATTGCACATGGTAAAGAATGTGATTAAAGGCTCTTTTCCTATTTCAAAAGTATTAGTTTTCGAGGGTAATAGCTACGTATGTTGAAAAAATGAAGATATTAGACAATTTTATGATTGCACATGTTAAAGAATGTGATTAAAGGCTCTTTTCCTATTTCAGAAGTTTTAGTTTTCGAGGGTAATAGCTACGTATGTTGAAAAAATGAAGATATTAGACTATTTTATGATTGCAAATGGTAAAGAATGTGATTAAAGGCTCTTTTCCTACGTCAAAAGTTTTAGTTTTCGAGGGTAAAAGCTTTGTCTGTGGAAAAAATGAAGATATTAGACTATTTTATGATTACACATGGTAAAGAATGTGATTAAAGGCTCTTTTCCTATTTCAAAAGTTTTAGTTTTCGAGGGTAATAGCTACGTATGTTGAAAAAACGAAGATATTAGACTATTTTATGATTACACATGGTAAAGAATGTGATTAAAGGCTCTTTTCCTATGTCAAAAGTTTTAGTTTTCGAGCGTAATAGCTACGTATGTTGAAACAATGAAGATATTAGACAATTTTATGATTGCATATGGTAAAGAATGTGATTAAAGGCTCTTTTCCTATTTCAAAAGTTTTGGTTTCGAGGGTAATAGCTACGTATGTTGAAAAAATGAAGATATTAGACTATTTTATGATTGCAAATGGTAAAGAATGTTATTAAAGGCTCTTTTCCTATGTCAAAAGTTTTAGTTTTCGAGGGTAATAGCTACGTATGTTGAAAAAATGAAGATATTAGACTATTTTATGATTGCAAATGGTAAAGAATGTTATTAAAGGCTCTTTTCCTATGTCAAAAGTTTTAGTTTTCGAGCGTAATAGCTACGTATGTTGAAACAATGAAGATATTAGACAATTTTATGATTGCACATGGTAAAGAATGTGATTAAAGGCTCTTTTCCTATTTCAAAAGTTTTTGTTTCGAGGGTAATAGCTACGTATGTTGAAAAAATGAACATATTAGACAATTTTATGATTGCACATGGTAAAGAATGTGATTAAAGGCTCTTTTCCTATTTCAAAAGTT
Source organism: Artemia franciscana (assembly GCF_032884065.1). Taxonomy (NCBI): domain Eukaryota; kingdom Metazoa; phylum Arthropoda; class Branchiopoda; order Anostraca; family Artemiidae; genus Artemia; species Artemia franciscana. Next base: position 16,527 of record NW_027065589.1, on the reverse strand, counting down.
TTAGTTTTCGAGGGTAATAGCTACGTATGTTGAAAAAATGAAGATATTAGACTATTTTATGATTGCACATGGTAAAGAATGTGATTAAAGGCTCTTTTCCTATTTCAAAAGTTTTAGTTTTCGAGGGTAATAGCTACGTATGTTGAAAAAATGAAGATATTAGACTATTTTATGATTGCAAATGGTAAAGAATGTGATTAAAGGCTCTTTTCCTATTTCAAAAGTTTTTGTTTCGAGGGTAATAGCTACGTATGTTGAAAAAATGAAGATATTAGACTATTTTATGATTGCAAATGGTAAAGAATGTGATTAAAGGCTCTTTTCCTATTTCAAAAGTTTTAGTTTTCGAGGGTAATAGCTACGTATGTTGAAAAAATGAAGATATTAGACTATTTTATGATTGCAAATGGTAAAGAATGTTATTAAAGGCTCTTTTCCTATGTCAAAAATTTTAGTTTTCGAGCGTAATAGCTACGTATGTTGAAACAATGAAGATATTAGACAATTTTATGATTGCACATGGTAAAGAATGTGATTAAAGGCTCTTTTCCTATTTCAAAAGTTTTTGTTTCGAGGGTAATAGCTACGTATGTTGAAAAAATGAACATATTAGACAATTTTATGATTGCACATGGTAAAGAATGTGATTAAAGGCTCTTTTCCTATTTCAAAAGTTTTAGTTTTCGAGGGTAATAGCTACGTATGTTGAAAAAATGAAGATATTAGACTATTTTATGAATGCACATGGTAAAGAATGTGATTAAAGGCTCTTTTCCTATTTCAAAAGTTTTAGTTTTCGAGGGTAATAGCTACGTATGTTGAAAAAATGAAGATATTAGACAATTTTATGATTGCATATGGTAGAGAATGTGATTAAAGGCTCTTTTCCTATATCAGAAGTTTTAGTTTTCGAGGGTAATAGCTACGTATTTTGAAAAAATGAAGATATTAGACTATTTTATGATTGCAAATGGTAAAGAATGTGATTAAAGGCTCTTTTCCTATGTCAAAAGTTTTAGTTTTCGAGGGTAAAAGCTTTGTCTGTGGAAAAAATGAAGATATTAGACTATTTTATGATTACACATGGTAAAGAATGTGATTAAAGGCTCTTTTCATATTTCAAAAGTTTTAGTTTTCGAGGGTAATAGCTACGTATGTTGAAAAAATGAAGATATTAGACTATTTTATGATTACACATGGTAAAGAATGTGATTAAAGGCTCTTTTCCTATGTCAAAATTTTTAGTTTTCGAGGGTAATAGCTACGTATGTTGAAAAAATGAAGATATTAGACTATTTTATGATTGCAAATGGTAAAGAATGTGATTAAAAGCTCTTTTCCTATGTCAAAAGTTTTAGTTTTCGAGGGTAAAAGCTTTGTCTGTGGAAAAAATGAAGATATTAGACTATTTTATGATTAAACATGGTAAAGAATGTGATTAAAGGCTCTTTTCCTATTTCAAAAGTTTTAGTTTTCGAGGGTAATAGCTACGTATGTTGAAAAAATGAAGATATTAGACTATTTTATGATTGCTAATGGTAAAGAATGTGATTAAAGGCTCTTTTCCTATGTCAAAAGTTTTAGTTTTCGAGGGTAATAGCTACGTATGTTGAAAAAATGAAGATATTAGACTATTTTATGATTGCACATGGTAAAGAATGTGATTAATGGCTCTTTTCCTATTTCAAAAATTTTAGTTTTCGAGGGTAATAGCTACGTATGTTGAAAAAATGAAGATATTAGACTATTTTATGATTGCAATGGTAAAGAATGTGATTAAAGGCTCTTTTCCTATTTCAAAAGTTTTAGTTTTCGAGGGTAATAGCTACGTATGTTGAAAAAATGAAGATATTAGACTATTTTATGATTGCACATGGTAAAGAATGTGATTAATGGCTCTTTTCCTATTTCAAAAATTTTAGTTTTCGAGGGTAATAGCTACGTATGTTGAAAAAATGAAGATATTAGACTATTTTATGATTGCAAATGGTAAAGAATGTGATTAAAGGCTCTTTTACTATTTCAAAAGTTTTAGTTTTCGAGGGTAATAGCTTTGTCTGTGGAAAAAATGAAGATATTAGACAATTTTATGATTGCACATGGTAAAGAATGTGATTAAAGGCTCTTTTCCTATTTCAAAAGTTTTAGTTTTCGAGGGTAATAGCTAAGTATGTTGAAAAAATGAAGATATTAGACTATTTTATGATTGCACATGGTAAAGAATGTGATTAATGGCTCTTTTCCTATGTCAAAATTTTAGTTTTCGAGGGTAATAGCTACGTATGTTGAAAAAATGAAGATATTAGACTATTTTATGATTGCAAATGGTAAAGAATGCGATTAAAGGCTCTTTTACTATTTCAAAAGTTTTAGTTTTCGAGGGTAATAGCTACGTATGTTGAAAAAATGAAGATATTAGACTATTTTATGATTGCAAATGGTAAAGAATGTGATTAAAGGCTCTTTTCCTATTTCAAAAGTTTTAGTTTTCGAGGGTAATAGCTACGTATGTTGAAAAAATGAAGATATTAGACTATTTTATGATTGCAAATGGTAAAGAATGTGATTAAAGGCTCTTTTCCTATTTCAAAAGTTTTAGTTTTCGAGGGTAATAGCTTTGTCTGTGGAAAAAATGAAGATTTTAGACAATTTTATGATTGCACATGGTAAAGAATGTGATTAAAGGCTCTTTTCCTATTTCAAAAGTTTTAGTTTTCGAGGGTAATAGCCACGTATGTTGAAAAAATGAAGATATTAGACTATTTTATGATTGCAAATGGTAAAGAATGTGATTAAAGGCTCTTTTCCTATGTCAAAAGTTTTAGTTTTCGAGGGTAATAGCTACGTATGTTGTAAAAATGAAGATATTAGACAATTTTATGATTGCACATGGTAAAGAATGTGATTAAAGGCTCTTTTCCTATTTCAAAAGTTTTAGATTTCGAGGATAATAGCTACGTATGTAGAAAAAATTAAGATATTAGACTATTTTATGATTGCAAATGGTAAAGAATGTGATTAAAGGCTCTTTTCCTATTTCAAAAGTTTTAGTTTTCGAGGGTAAGAGCTACGTATGTTGAAAAAATGAAGATATTAGACTATTTTATGATTGCAAATGGTAAAGAATGTGATTAAAGGCTCTTTTCCTATTTCAAAATTTTAGTTTTCGAGGGTAATAGCTACGTATGTTGAAAAAATGAAGATATTAGACTAGTTTATGATTGCAAATGGTAAAGAATGTGATTAAAGGCTCTCTTCCTATTTCAAAAGTTTTAGTTTTCGAGGGTAATAGCTACGTATGTTGAAAAAATGAAGGTATTAGACTATTTTATGATTGCAAATGGTAAAGAATGTGATTAAAGGCTCTTTTCCTATGTCAAAAGTTTTAGTTTTCGAGGGTAATAGCTACGTATGTTGAAAAAATGAGGATATTAGACTATTTTATGATTGCACATGGTAAAGAATGTGATTAAAGGCTCTTTTCCTATTTCAAAAGTTTTAGTTTTCGAGGGTAATAGCTACTTATGTTGAAAAAATGAAGATATTAGACTATTTTATGATTGCAAATGGTAAAGAATGTTATTAAAGGCTCTTTTCCTATGTCAAAAGTTTTAGTTTTCGAGGGTAATAGCTACGTATGTTGAAAAAATGAAGATATTAAACAATTTTATGATTGCACATGGTAAAGAATGTGATTAAAGGCTCTTTTCCTATTTCAAAAGTTTTAGTTTTCGAGGGTAATAGCTACGTATGTTAAAAAATGAAGATATTAGACAATTTTATGATTGCACATGGTAAAGAATGTGATTAAAGGATCTTTTCCTATTTCAAAAGTTTTAGTTTTCGAGGGTAATAGCTACGTATGTTGAAAAAATGAAGATATTAGACTATTTTACGATTGCACATGGTAAAGAATATGATTAAAGGCTCTTTTCCTATTTCAAAAGTTTTAGTTTTCGAGGGTAATAGCTACGTATGTTGTAAAAATGAAGATATTAGACAATTTTATGATTGCACATGGTAAAGAATGTGATTAAAGGCTCTTTTCCTATTTCAAAAGTTTTAGATTTCGAGGGTAATAGCTACTTATGTTGAAAAAATGAAGATATTAGACAATTTTATGATTGCACATGGTAAAGAATGTGATTAAAGGCTTTTTTCCTATTTCAGAAGTTTTAGTTTTCGAGGGTAATAGCTACGTATGTTGAAAAAATGAAGATATTAGACTATTTTATGATTGCAAATGGTAAAGAATGTGATTAAAGGCTCTTTTCCTATGTCAAAAGTTTTAGTTTTCGAGGGTAATAGCTACGTATGTTGAAGAAATGAAGATATTAGAATATTTTATGATTGCAAATGGTAAAGAATGTGATTAAAGGCTCTTTTCCTATGTCAAAAGTTTTAGTTTTCGAGGGTAATAGCTACGTATGTTGAAAAAATGAAGATATTAGACTATTCTATGATTGCACATGGTAAAGAATGTGATTAAAGGCTCTTTTCCTATTTCAAAAGTTTTAGTATTCGAGGGTAATAGCTATGTATGTTGAAAAAATGAAGATATTAGACCATTTTATGATTGCAAATGGTAAAGAATGTGATTAAAGGTTCTTTTCCTATTTCAAAAGTTTTAGTTTTCGAGGGTAATAGCTACGTATGTTGAAAAAATGAAGATATTAGACTATTTTATGATTGCACATGGTAAAGAATGTGATTAAAGGCTCTTTTCCTATGTCAAAAGTTTTAGTTTTCGAGGGTAATAGCTACGTATGTTGAAAAAAATGAACATATTAGACAATTTTATGATCGCATATGGTAAAGAATGTGATTAAAGGCTCTTTTCCTATTTCAAAAGTTTTAGTTTTCGAGGGTAATAGCTACGTATGTTGAAAAATGAAGATATTAGACTATTTGATGATTTCAAATGGTAAACAGTGTGATTAAAGGCTCTTTTCCTATGTCAAAAGTTTTAGTTTTCTAATGAGGGTAATAGCTACGTATGTTGAAAAAATGAAGATATTAGACAATTTTACGATTGCACATGGTAAAGAATGTGATTAAAGGCTCTTTTCTTATTTTAAAGTTTTAGTTTTCGAGGGTAATAGCTACGTATGTTGAAAAAATGAAGATATTAGACAATTTTACGATTGCACATGGTAAAGAATGTGATTAAAGGCTCTTTTCCTATGTCAAAAGTTTTAGTTTTCGAGGGTAATAGCTACGTATGTTGAAAAAATGAAGATATTAGACTATTTTATGATTGCACATGGTAAAGAATGTGATTAAAGGCTCTTTTCCTATTTCAAAAGTTTTAGTTTTCGAGGGTAATCGCTAAGTATGTTGAAAAAATGAAGATATTAGACTATTTTACGATTGCACATGGTAAAGAATGTTATTAAAGGCTCTTTTCCTATTTCAAAAGTTTTAGTTTTCGAGGGTAATAGCTACGTATGTTGAAAAAATGAAGATATTAGACTATTTTATAATTGCACATGGTAAAGAATGTGATTAAAGGCTCTTTTCCTATTTCAAAAGTTTTAGTTTTCGAGGGTAATAGCTACGTATGTTGAAAAAATGAAGATATTAGACAATTTTATGATTGCACATGGTAAAGAATGTGATTAAAGGCTCTTTTCCTATTTCAGAAGTTTTAGTTTTCGAGGGTAATAGCTACGTATGTTGAAAAAATGAAGATATTAGACTCTTTTATGATTGCAAATGGTAAAGAATGTGATTAAAGGCTCTTTTCCTATTTCAAAAGTTTTAGTTTTCGAGGGTAATAGCTACGTATGTTGAAGAAATGAAGATATTAGAATATTTTATGATTGCAAATGGTAAAGAATTTGATTAAAGGCTCTTTTCCTATGTCAAAAGTTTTAGTTTTCGAGGGTAATAGCTACGTATGTTGAAAAACTGAAGATTTTAGACTATTCTATGATTGCAAATGGTAAAGAATGTGATTAAAGGCTCTTTTCCTATTTCAAAAGTTTTAGTTTTCGAGGGTAATAGCTACGTATGTTGAAAAAATGAAGATATTAGACTATTTTATGATTGCAAATGGTAAAGAATGTGATTAAAGGTTCTTTTCCTATTTCAAAAGTTTTAGTTTTCGAGGGTAATAGCTACGTATGTTGAAAAAATGAAGATATTAGACTATTTTATGATTGCAAATGGTAAAGAATGTGATTAAAGGCTCTTTTCCTATGTCAAAAGTTTTAGTTTTCGAGGGTAATAGCTACGTATGTTGAAAAAATGAACATATTAGAGAATTTTATGATCGCACATGGTAAAGAATGTGATTAAAGGCTCTTTTCCTATTTCAAAAGTTTTAGTTTTCGAGGGTAATAGCTACGTATGTTGAAAAATGAAGATATTAGACTATTTGATGATTGCAAATGGTAAAGAATGTGATTAAAGGCTCTTTTCCTATGTCAAAAGTTTTAGTTTTCGAGGGTAATAGCTACGTATGTTGAAAAAATGAAGATATTAGACAATTTTATGATTGCACATGGTAAAGAATGTGATTAAAGGCTCTTTTCCTATGTCAAAAGTTTTAGTTTTTGAGGGTAATAGCTACGTATGTTGAAAAAATGAAGATATTAGACTATTTTTTGATTGCACATGGTAAAGAATGTGATTAAAGGCTCTTTTCTTATTTTAAAGTTTTAGTTTTCGAGGGTAATAGCTACGTATGTTGAGAAAATGAAGATATTAGACTATTTTATGATTGCAAATGGTGAAGAATGTGATTAAAGGCTCTTTTCCTATGTCAAAAGTTTTAGTTTTCGAGGGTAATAGCTACGTATGTTGAAAAAATGAAGATATTAGACTATTTTATGATTGCACATGGTAAAGAATGTAATTAAAGGCTCTTTTCCTATGTCAAAAGTTTTAGTTTTCGAGGGTAATAGCAACGTATGTTGAAAAAATGAAGATATTAGACTATTTTATGATTGCAAATGGTGAAGAATGTGATTAAAGGCTCTTTTCCTATTTCAAAAGTATTAGTTTTCGAGGGTAATAGCTACGTATGTTGAAAAAATGAAGATATTAGACTATTTTATGATTGCAAATGGTAAAGAATGTGATTAAAGGCTCTTTTCCTATTTCAAAAGTTTTAGTTTTCGAGGGTAATAGCTACGTATGTTGAAAAAATGAAGATATTAGACTATTTTATGATTGCAAATGGTAAAGAATGTGATTAAAGGCTCTTTTCCTATTTCAAAAGTTTTAGTTTCCGAGGGTAATAGCTATGTCTGTGGAAAAAATGAAGATATTAGACAATTTTATGATTGTACATGGTAAAGAATGTGATTAAAGGCTCTTTTCCTATTTCAAAAGTTTTAGTTTTTGAGGGTAATAGCTACGTATGTTAAAAAAATGAAGATATTAGACTATTTTATGATTGCAAATGGTAAAGAATGTGATTAAAGGCTCTTTTCCTCTGTCAAAAGTTTTAGTTTCCGAGGGTAATAGCTACGTATGTTGAAGAGATGAAGATATTAGACTATTTTATGATTGCAAATGGGAAAAAATGTGATTAAAGGCTCTTTTCCTATGTCAAAAGTTTTAGTTTTCGAGGGTAATAGCTACGTATGTTGAAAAAATGAAGATATTAGACTATTTTATGATTGCAAATGGTAAAGAATGTGATTAAAGGCTCTTTTCCTACTTCAAAAGTTTTTATTTTCGAGGGTAATAGCTTTGTCTGTTGAAAAAATGAAGATATTAGACTATTTTATGATTGCAAATGGTAAAGAGTGTGATTAAAGGCTCTTTTCCTATTTCAAAAGTTTTAGTTTTCGAGGGTAATAGCTACGTATGTTGAAAAAATGAAGATATTAGACTATTTTATGATTGCAAATGGTAAAGAATGTGATTAAAGGCTCTTTTCCTATTTCAAAAGTTTTAGTTTTCGAGGGTAATAGCTACGTATGTTGAAAAAATAAAGATATTAGACTATTTTATATTGCACATGGTAAAGAATGTGATTAAAGGCTCTTTTCCTATTTCAAAAGTTTTAGTTTTCGAGGGTAATGGCTACGTATGTTGAAAAAATGAAGATATTAGACTATTTTATGATTGCACATGGTAAAGAATGTGATTAAAGGCTCTTTTCCTATTTCAAAAGTTTTAGTTTTCGAGGGTAATAGCTTTTTCTGTGGAAAAAATGAAGATATTAGACTATTTTATGATTGCAAATGGTAAAGAATGTGATTAAAGGCTTTTTTCCTATTTCAAAAGTTTTAGTTTTCAAGGGTAATGGCTAAGTATGTTGAAAAAATGAAGATATTAGACTATTTTATGATTGCAAATGGTAAAGAATGTGATTAAAGGCTCTTTTCTTATGTCAAAAGTTTTAGTTTTCGAGGGTAATAGCTACGTATGTTGAAAAAATGAAGATATTAGACTATTTTATGATTGCAAATGGTAAAGAATGTGATTAAAGGCTCTTTTCCTATTTCAAAAGTTTTAGTTTTCGAGGGTAATAGCTACGTATGTTGAAAAAATGAAGATATTAGACAATTTTATGATTGCACATGGTAAAGAATGTGATTAAAGGGTCTTTTCCTATTTCAAAAGTTTTAGTTTTCAAGGGTAATAGCTACGTATGTTGAAAAAATGAAGATATTAGACTATTTTATGATTGCAGATGGTAAAGAAAGTGATTAAAGGCTCTTTTCCTATTTCAAAAGTTTTAGTTTTCGAGGGTAATAGCTACGTATGTTAAAAAAATGAAGATATTAGACTATTTTATGATTGCAAATGGTAAAGAATTAGATTAAAGGCTCTTTTCCTATTTCAAAAGTTTTAGTTTTCGAGGGTAATAGCTACGTATGTTGAAAAAATGAAGATATTAGACTATTTTATGATTGCATATGGTAAAGAATGTGATTAAAGGCTCTTTTCCTATGTCAAAAGTTTAAGTTTTCGAGGATAATAGCTACGTCTGTTGAAGAAATGAAGATATTAGACTATTTTATGATTGCATATGGTAAAGAATGTGATTAAAGGCTCTTTTCCGATGTCAAAAGTTTTAGTTTTCGAGGGTAATAGCTACGTATGTTGAAAAAATGAAGATATTAGACTATTTTATGATATCACATGGTAAAGAATGTGATTAAAGGCTCTTTTCCTATTTGAAAAGTTTTAGTTTTCGAGGGTAATAGCTACGTATGTTGAAAAAATGAAGATATTAGACAATTTTATGATTGCAAATGGTAAAGAATGTGATTAAAGGCTCTTTTCCTATGTCAAAAGTTTTAGTTTTCGAGGGTAATAGCTAAGTATGTTGAAAAAATGGAGATATTAGACTATTTTATGATTGCACATGGTAAAGAATGTGATTAAAGGCTCTTTTTCTATTCCAAAAGTTTTAGTTTTCGAGGGTAATAGCTACGTATGTTGAAAAAATGAAGATATTAGACTATTTTATGATTGCACATGGTAAAGAATGTGATTAAAGGCTCTTTTCCTATTTCAAAAGTTTTAGTTTTCGAGGGTAATAGCTACGTATGTTGAAAAAATGAAGATATTAGACTATTTTATGATTACAAATGGTAAAGAATGTGATTGAAGGCTCTTTTCCTATGTCAAAACTTTTAGTTTTCGAGGGTAATAGCTACGTATGTTGAAAAAATGAAGATATTAGACTATTTTATGATTGCAAATGGTAAAGAATGTGATTAAAGGCTCTTTTCCTATGTCAAAAGTTTTAGTTTTCGAGGGTAATAGCTATGTCTGTGGAAAAAATGAAGATATTAGACAATTTTATGATTGCACATGGTAAAGAATGTGATTAAAGGCTCTTTTCCTATGTACAAAGTTTTAGTTTTCGAGGGTAATAGCTACGTATGTTGAAAAAATGAAGATATTAGACTATTTTATGATTACAAATGGTAAAGAATGTGATTAAAGGCTCTTTTCCTATGTCAAAAGTTTTAGTTTTCGAGGGTAATAGCTACGTATGTTGAAAAAATGAAGATATTAGACTATTTTATGATTGCAAATGGTAAAGAATGTGATTAAAGGCTCCTTTCCTATTTCAAAAGTTTTAGTTTTCGAGGGTAATAGCTTTGTCTGTGGAAAAAATGAAGATATTAGACTATTTTATGATTGCAAATGGTAAAGAATGTGATTAAAGGCTCTTTTCCTATGTCAAAAGTTTTAGTTTTCGAGGGTAATAGCTACGTATGTTAAAAAAATGACGATATTAGACTATTTTATGATTGCAAATGGTAAAAAATGTGATTAAAGGCTCTTTTCCTCTGTCAAAAGTTTTAGTTTCCGAGGGTAATAGCTACGTATGTTGAAGAAATGAAGATATTAGACTATTTTATGATTGCAAATGGTAAAAAATGTGATTAAAGGCTCTTTTCCTATGTCAAAAGTTTTAGTTTTCGAGGGTAATAGCTACGTATGTTGAAAAAATGAAGATATTAGACTATTTTATGATTGCAAATGGTAAAGAATGTGATTAAAGGCTCTTTTCCTATTTCAAAAGTTTTAGTTTTCGAGGGTAATAGCTTTGTCTGTGGAAAAAATGAAGATATTAGACTATTTTATGATTGCAAATGGTAAAGAATGTGATTCAAGGCTCTTTTCCTATTTCAAAAGTTTTAGTTTTTGAGGGGTAATAGCTACGTATGTTGAAAAAATGAAGATATTAGACTATTTTATATTGCACATGGTAAAGAATGTGATTAAAGGCTCTTTTCCTATTTCAAAAGTTTTAGTTTTCGAGGGTAATGGCTACGTATGTTTAAAAAATGAAGATATTAGACTATTTTATGATTGCACATGGTAAAGAATGTGATTAAAGGCTCTTTTCCTATTTCAAAAGTTTTAGTTTCAAAGTTTTAGTATGTTGAAAAAATGAAGATATTAGACTATTTTATATTGCACATGGTAAAGAATGTGATTAAAGGCTCTTTTCCTATTTCAAAAGTTTTAGTTTTCGAGGGTAATGGCTACGTATGTTTAAAAAATGAAGATATTAGACTATTTTATGATTGCACATGGTAAAGAATGTGATTAAAGGCTCTTTTCCTATTTCAAAAGTTTTAGTTTTCGAGGGTAATAGCTTTGTCTGTGGAAAAAATGAAGATATTAGACTATTTTACGATTGCAAATGGTAAAGAATGTGATTAAAGGCTCTTTTCCTATTTCAAAAGTTTTAGTTTTCGAGGGTAATAGCTACATATGTTGAAAAAATGAAGATATTAGACTATTATATGATTGCAAATTGTAAAGAATGTGATTAGAGACTCTTTTCCTATTTCAAAAGTTTTAGTTTTCGAGGGTAATAGCTACGTATGTTGAAAAAAATGAAGATATTAGACAATTTTATGATTACACATGGTAAAGAATGTGATTAAAGGGTCTTTTCCTATTTCAAAAGTTTTAGTTTTCAAGGGTAATAGCTACGTATGTTGAAAAAATGAAGATATTAGACTATTTTATGATTGCAAATGGTAAAGAATGTGATTAAAGGCTCTTTTCCTATTTCAAAAGTTTTAGTTTTCGAGGATAATAGCTATGTCTGTGGAAAAAATGAAGATATTAGACAATTTTACGATTGTACATGGTAAAGAATGTGATTAAAGGCTCTTTTCCTATTTGAAAAGTTTTAGTTTTTGAGGGTAATAGCTACGTATGTTGAAAAAATGAAGATATTAGACTTTTTCATGATTGCAAATGGTAAAGAATGGGATTAAAGGCTCTTTTCCTATGTCAACAGTTTTAGTTTTCGAGGGTAATAGCTACCTATGTTGAAAAAATGGAGATATTAGACTATTTTATGATTGCACATGGTAAAGAATGTGATTAAAGGTTCTTTTCCTATTTCAAAGGTTTTAGTTTTCGAGGGTAATAGCTATGTATGTGGAAAAAATGAAGATATTAGACAATTTTATGATTGCACATGGTAAAGAATGTGATTAAAGGCTCTTTTCCGATGTCAAAAGTTTTAGTTTTCGAGGGTAATAGCTACGTATGTTGAAAAAATGAAGATATTAGACTATTTTATGATTGCACATGGTAAAGAATGTGATTAAAGGCTCTTTTCCTATTTGAAAAGTTTTAGTTTTCGAGGGTAATAGCTACGTATGTTGAAAAAATGAAGATATTAGACAATTTTATGATTGCAAATGGTAAAGAATGTGATTAAAGGCTCTTTTCCTATTTCAAAAGTTTTAGTTTTCGAGGGTAATAGCTACGTATGTTGAAAAAATGAAGATATTAGACTATTTTATGATTGCAAATGGTAAAGAATGTGATTAAAGGCTCTTTTCCTATTTAAAAGTTTTAGTTTTCGAGGGTAATAGCTACGTATGTTGAAAAAATGAAGATATTAGACTATTTTATGATTGCAAATGGTAAAGAATGTGATTAAAGGCTCTTTTCCTATTTCAAAAGTTTTAGTTTTCGAGGGTAATAGCTACGTATGTTGAAAAAATGAAGATATTAGACTATTTTATGATTGCAAATGGTAAAGAATGTGATTAAAGGCTCTTTTCCTATTTCAAAAGTTTTAGTTTTCGAGGGTAATAGCTACGTATGTTGAAAAAATGAAGATATTAGACTATTTTATGATTGCAAATGGTAAAGAATGTGATTAAAGGCTCTTTTCCTATGTCAAAAGTTTTAGTTTTCGAGGGTAATAGCTACGTATGTTGAAAAATGAAGATATTAGACAATTTTATGATTGCACATGGTAAAGAATGTGATTAAAGGCTCTTTTCCTATGTCAAAAGTTTTAGTTTTCGAGGATAATAGCTACGTATGTTGAAAAAATGAAGATATTAGACTTTTATGATTGCACATGGTAAATAATGTGATTAAAGGCTCTTTTCCTATGTCAAAAGTTTTAGTTTTTGAGGGTAATAGCTACGTATGTTGAAAAATGAAGATATTAGACTATTTTATGATTGCACATGGTAAAGAATGTGATTAAAGGCTCTTTTCCTATGTCAAAAGTTTTAGTTTTTGAGGGTAATAGCTACGTATGTTGAAAAAATGAAGATATTAGACTATTTTATGATTGCACATGGTAAAGAATGTGATTAAAGGCTCTTTTCCTATGTCAAAAGTTTTAGTTTTCGAGGGTAATAGCTACGTATGTTGAAAAAATGAAGATATTAGACTATTTTATGATTGCAAATGGTGAAGAATGTGATTAAAGGCTCTTTTCCTATGTCAAAAGTTTTAGTTTTCGAGGGTAATAGCTACGTATGTTGAAAAAATGAAGATATTAGACTATTTTATGATTGCAAATGGTAAAGAATGTGATTAAAGGCTCTTTTCCTATTTCAAAAGTTTTAGTTTTCGAGGGTAATAGCTACGTATGTTGAAAAAATGAAGATATTAGACTATTTTATGATTGCAAATGGTAAAGAATGTGATTAAAGGCTCTTTTCCTATTTCAAAAGTTTTAGTTTTCGAGGGTAATAGCTACGTATCTTGAAAAAATGAAGATATTAGACTATTTTATGATTGCAAATGGTAAAGAATGTGATTAAAGGCTCTTTTCCTATTTCAAAAGTTTTAGTTTTTGAGGGTAATAGCTACGTATGTAAAAAAATGAAGATATTAGACTATTTTATGATTGCAAATGGTAAAGAATGTGATTAAAGGCTCTTTTCCTATTTCAAAAGTTTTAGTTTCCGAGGGTAATAGCTACGTATGTTAAAAAAATGAAGATATTAGACTATTTTATGATTGCAAATGGTAAAGAATGTGATTAAAGGCTCTTTTCCTCTGTCAAAAGTTTTAGTTTCCGAGGGTAATAGCTACGTATGTTGAAAAATGAAGATATTAGACTATTTTATGATTGAAAAGGGAAAAAATGTGATTAAAGGCTCTTTTCCAATGTCAAAAGTTTTAGTTTTCGAGGGTAATAGCTACGTATATTGAAAAAATGAAGATATTAGACTATTTTATGATTGCAAATGGTAAAGAATGTGATTAAAGGCTCTTTTCCTACTTCAAAAGTTTTTATTTTCGAGGGTAATAGCTTTGTCTGTGGAAAAAATGAAGATATTAGACTATTTTATGATTGCAAATGGTAAAGAGTGTGATTAAAGGCTCTTTTCCTATTTCAAAAGTTTTAGTTTTCGAGGGTAATAGCTACGTATGTTGAAAAAATGAAGATATTAGACTATTTTATGATTGCAAATGGTAAAGAATGTGATTAAAGGCTCTTTTCCTATTTCAAAAGTTTTAGTTTTCGAGGGTAATAGCTACGTATGTTGAAAAAATAAAGATATTAGACTATTTTATATTGCACATGGTAAAGAATGTGATTAAAGGCTCTTTTCCTATTTCAAAAGTTTTAGTTTTCGAGGGTAATGGCTACGTATGTTGAAAAAATGAAGATATTAGACTATTTTATGATTGCACATGGTAAAGAATGTGATTAAAGGCTCTTTTCCTATTTCAAAAGTTTTAGTTTTCGAGGGTAATAGCTTTTTCTGTGGAAAAAATGAAGATATTAGACTATTTTATGATTGCAAATGGTAAAGAATGTGATTAAAGGCTCTTTTATTATGTCAAAAGTTTTAGTTTTTGAGGGTAATAGCTACGTATGTTGAAAAAATGAAGATATTAGACTATTTTATGATTGCAAATGGTAAAGAATGTGATTAAAGGCTCTTTTCCTATTTCAAAAGTTTTAGTTTTCGAGGGTAATAGCTACGTATGTTGAAAAAATGAAGATATTAGACAATTTTATGATTGCACATGGTAAAGAATGTGATTAAAGGGTCTTTTCCTATTTCAAAAGTTTTAGTTTTCAAGGGTAATAGCTACGTATGTTGAAAAAATGAAGATATTAGACTATTTTATGATTGCAGATGGTAAAGAAAGTGATTAAAGGCTCTTTTCCTATTTCAAAAGTTTTAGTTTTCGAGGGTAATAGCTACGTATGTTAAAAAAATGAAGATATTAGACTATTTTATGATTGCAAATGGTAAAGAATTAGATTAAAGGCTCTTTTCCTATTTCAAAAGTTTTAGTTTTCGAGGGTAATAGCTACGTATGTTGAAAAAATGAAGATATTAGACTATTTTATGATTGCATATGGTAAAGAATGTGATTAAAGGCTCTTTTCCTATGTCAAAAGTTTAAGTTTTCGAGGATAATAGCTACGTCTGTTGAAGAAATGAAGATATTAGACTATTTTATGATTGCACATGGTAAAGAATGTGATTAAAGGCTCTTTTCCGATGTCAAAAGTTTTAGTTTTCGAGGGTAATAGCTACGTATGTTGAAAAAATGAATATATTAGACTATTTTATGATATCACATGGTAAAGAATGTGATTAAAGGCTCTTTTCCTATTTCAAAAGTTTTAGTTTTCGAGGGTAATAGCTACGTATGTTGAAAAAATGAAGATATTAGACCATTTTATGATTACAAATGGTAAAGAATGTGATTGAAGGCTCTTTTCCTATGTCAAAACTTTTAGTTTTCGAGGGTAATAGCTACGTATGTTGAAAAAATGAAGATATTAGACTATTTTTTGATTGCAAATGGTAAAGAATGTGATTAAAGGCTCTTTTCCTATGTCAAAAGTTTTAGTTTTCGAGGGTAATAGCTATGTCTGTGGAAAAAATGAAGATATTAGACAATTTTATGATTACACATGGTAAAGAATGTGATTAAAGGCTCTTTTCCTATGTCAAAAGTTTTAGTTTTCGAGGGTAATAGCTACGTATGTTGAAAAAATGAAGATATTAGACTATTTTATGATTACAAATGGTAAAGAATGTGATTAAAGGCTCTTTTCCTATGTCAAAAGTTTTAGTTTTCGAGGGTAATAGCTACGTATGTTGAAAAAATGAAGATATTAGACTATTTTATGATTGCAAATGGTAAAGAATGTGATTAAAGGCTCCTTTCCTATTTCAAAAGTTTTAGTTTTCGAGGTTAATAGCTTTGTCTGTGGAAAAAATGAAGATATTAGACTATTTTATGATTGCAAATGGTAAAGAATGTGATTAAAGGCTCTTTTCCTATGTCAAAAGTTTTAGTTTTCGAGGGTAATAGCTACGTATGTTAAAAAAATGAAGATATTAGACTATTTTATGATTGCAAATGGTAAAGAATGTGATTAAAGGCTCTTTTCCTCTGTCAAAAGTTTTAGTTTCCGAGGGTAATAGCTGCGTATGTTGAAGAAATGAAGATATTAGACTATTTTATGATTGCAAATGGTAAAAAATGTGATTAAAGGCTCTTTTCCTATGTCAAAAGTTTTAGTTTTCGAGGGTAATAGCTACGTATGTTGAAAAAATGAAGATATTAGACTATTTTATGATTGCAAATGGTAAAGAATGTGATTAAAGGCTCTTTTCCTATTTCAAAAGTTTTAGTTTTCGAGGGTAATAGCTTTGTCTGTGGAAAAAATGAAGATATTAGACTATTTTATGATTGCAAATGGTAAAGAATGTGATTTAAGGCTCTTTTCCTATTTCAAAAGTTTTAGTTTTCGAGGGGTAATAGCTACGTATGTTGAAAAAATGAAGATATTAG
>NW_027065588.1:0-21379 GCF_032884065.1 Artemia franciscana | reverse complement strand
CCTATGTCAAATGTTTTAGTTTTCAAGGGTAATAGCTACGTATGTTGAAAAAACGAAGATATTAGAAAATTTTATGATTCCACATGGTAAAGAATGTGATTAAAGGCTCTTTTCCTATTTCAAAAGTTTTAGTTTTCGAGGGTAATAGCTACGTATGTTGAAAAAATGAAGATATTAGACTATTTTATGATTGCAAATGGTAAAGAATGTGATTAAAGGCTCTTTTCCTATGTCAAAAGTTTTAGTTTTTGAGGGTAATAGCTACGTATGTTGAAAAAATGAAGATATTAGACAATTTTATGATTGCACATGGTAAAGAATGTGATTAAAGGCTCTTTTCCTATTTCAAAAGTTTTAGTTTTCGAGGGTAATAGCTACGTATGTTGAAAAAATGAAGATATTAGAATTTTATGATTGCAAATGGTAAAGAATGTGATTAAAGGCTCTTTTCCTATTTCAAAAGTTTTAGTTTTCGAGGGTAATAGCTACGTATGTTGAAAAAATGAAGATATTAGACTATTTTATGATTGCAAATGGTAAAGAATGTGATTAAAGGCTCTTTTCCTATTTGTCTAGTTTTCGAGGGTAATAGCTACGTATGTTGAAAAAATGAAGATATTAGACAATTTTATGATTGCACATGGTAAAGAATGTGATTAAAGGCTCTTTTCCTATTTCAAAAGTTTTAGTTTTCGAGGGTAATAGCTACGTATGTTGAAAAAATGAAGATATTAGACAATTTTATGATTGCACATGGTAAAGAATGTGATTAAAGGCTCTTTTCCTATTTCAAAAGTTTTAGTTTTCGAGGGTAATAGCTACGTATGTTGAAAAAATGAAGATATTAGACTATTTTATGATTGCAAATGGTAAAGAATGTGATTAAAGGCTCTTTTCCTATGTCAAAAGTTTTAGTTTTCGAGGGTAATAGCTACGTATGTTGAAAAAATGAAGATATTAGAATTTTATGATTGCACATGGTAAAGAATGTGATTAAAGGCTCTTTTCCTATGTCAAAAGTTTTAGTTTTCGAGGGTAATAGCTACGTATGTTGAAAAAATGAAGATATTAGACTATTTTATGATTGCACATGGTAAAGAATGTGATTAAAGGCTCTTTTCCTATTTCAAAAGTTTTAGTTTTCGAGGGTAATAGCTACGTATGTTGAAAAAATGAAGATATTAGACTATTTTATGATTGCACATGGTAAAGAATGTGATTAAAGGCTCTTTTCCTATTTCAAAAGTTTTAGTTTTCGAGGGTAATAGCTACGTATGTTGAAAAAATGAAGATATTAGACTATTTTATGATTGCAATGGTAAAGAATGTGATTAAAGGCTCTTTTCCTATTTCAAAAGTTTTAGTTTTCGAGGGTAATAGCTACGTATGTTGAAAAAATGAAGATATTAGAATTTTATGATTGCACATGGTAAAGAATGTGATTAAAGGCTCTTTTCCTATTTCAAAAGTTTTAGTTTTCGAGGGTAATAGCTACGTATGTTGAAAAAATGAAGATATTAGACAATTTTATGATTGCACATGGTAAAGAATGTGATTAAAGGCTCTTTTCCTATTTCAAAAGTTTTAGTTTTCGAGGGTAATAGCTACGTATGTTGAAAAAATGAAGATATTAGACTATTTTATGATTGCACATGGTAAAGAATGTGATTAAAGGCTCTTTTCCTATTTCAAAAGTTTTAGTTTTCGAGGGTAATAGCTACGTATGTTGAAAAAATGAAGATATTAGACTATTTTATGATTGCACATGGTAAAGAATGTGATTAAAGGCTCTTTTCCTATTTCAAAAGTTTTAGTTTTCGAGGGTAATAGCTACGTATGTTGAAAAAATGAAGATATTAGACTATTTTATGATTGCACATGGTAAAGAATGTGATTAAAGGCTCTTTTCCTATTTCAAAAGTTTTAGTTTTCGAGGGTAATAGCTACGTATGTTGAAAAAATGAAGATATTAGAATTTTATGATTGCACATGGTAAAGAATGTGATTAAAGGCTCTTTTCCTATTTCAAAAGTTTTAGTTTTCGAGGGTAATAGCTACGTATGTTGAAAAAATGAAGATATTAGACTATTTTATGATTGCACATGGTAAAGAATGTGATTAAAGGCTCTTTTCCTATTCAAAAGTTTTAGTTTTCGAGGGTAATAGCTACGTATGTTGAAAAAATGAAGATATTAGACTATTTTATGATTGCACATGGTAAAGAATGTGATTAAAGGCTCTTTTCCTATTTCAAAAGTTTTAGTTTTCGAGGGTAATAGCTACGTATGTTGAAAAAATGAAGATATTAGACTATTTTATGATTGCAACATGGTAAAGAATGTGATTAAAGGCTCTTTTCCTATTTCAAAAGTTTTAGTTTTCGAGGGTAATAGCTACGTATGTTGAAAAAATGAAGATATTAGACTATTTTATGATTGCAAATGGTAAAGAATGTGATTAAAGGCTCTTTTCCTATTTCAAAAGTTTTAGTTTTCGAGGGTAATAGCTACGTATGTTGAAAAAATGAAGATATTAGACTATTTTATGATTGCACATGGTAAAGAATGTGATTAAAGGCTCTTTTCCTATTTCAAAAGTTTTAGTTTTCGAGGGTAATAGCTACGTATGTTGAAAAAATGAAGATATTAGACAATTTTATGATTGCACATGGTAAAGAATGTGATTAAAGGCTCTTTTCCTATTTCAAAAGTTTTAGTTTTCGAGGGTAATAGCTACGTATGTTGAAAAAATGAAGATATTAGACAATTTTATGATTGCACATGGTAAAGAATGTGATTAAAGGCTCTTTTCCTATTTCAAAAGTTTTAGTTTTCGAGGGTAATAGCTACGTATGTTGAAAAAATGAAGATATTAGACTATTTTATGATTGCACATGGTAAAGAATGTGATTAAAGGCTCTTTTCCTATTTCAAAAGTTAGTTTTCGAGGGTAATAGCTACGTATGTTGAAAAAATGAAGATATTAGACAATTTTATGATTGCACATGGTAAAGAATGTGATTAAAGGCTCTTTTCCTATTTCAAAAGTTTTAGTTTTCGAGGGTAATAGCTACGTATGTTGAAAAAATGAAGATATTAGACTATTTTATGATTGCAAATGGTAAAGAATGTGATTAAAGGCTCTTTTCCTATTTCAAAAGTTTTAGTTTTCGAGGGTAATAGCTACGTATGTTGAAAAAATGAAGATATTAGACAATTTTATGATTGCACATGGTAAAGAATGTGATTAAAGGCTCTTTTCCTATTTCAAAAGTTTTAGTTTTCGAGGGTAATAGCTACGTATGTTGAAAAAATGAAGATATTAGACAATTTTATGATTGCACATGGTAAAGAATGTGATTAAAGGCTCTTTTCCTATTTCAAAAGTTTTAGTTTTCGAGGGTAATAGCTACGTATGTTGAAAAAATGAAGATATTAGACTATTTTATGATTGCAAATGGTAAAGAATGTGATTAAAGGCTCTTTTCCTATTTCAAAAGTTTTAGTTTTCGAGGGTAATAGCTACGTATGTTGAAAAAATGAAGATATTAGACTATTTTATGATTGCACATGGTAAAGAATGTGATTAAAGGCTCTTTTCCTATTTCAAAAGTTTTAGTTTTCGAGGGTAATAGCTACGTATGTTGAAAAAATGAAGATATTAGACTATTTTATGATTGCACATGGTAAAGAATGTGATTAAAGGCTCTTTTCCTATTTCAAAAGTTTTAGTTTTCGAGGGTAATAGCTACGTATGTTGAAAAAATGAAGATATTAGACTATTTTATGATTGCACATGGTAAAGAATGTGATTAAAGGCTCTTTTCCTATTTCAAAAGTTTTAGTTTTCGAGGGTAATAGCTACGTATGTTGAAAAAATGAAGATATTAGACAATTTTATGATTGCACATGGTAAAGAATGTGATTAAAGGCTCTTTTCCTATTTCAAAAGTTTTAGTTTTCGAGGGTAATAGCTACGTATGTTGAAAAAATGAAGATATTAGACTATTTTATGATTGCACATGGTAAAGAATGTGATTAAAGGCTCTTTTCCTATTTCAAAAGTTTTAGTTTTCGAGGGTAATAGCTACGTATGTTGAAAAAATGAAGATATTAGACTATTTTATGATTGCAAATGGTAAAGAATGTGATTAAAGGCTCTTTTCCTATTTCAAAAGTTTTAGTTTTCGAGGGTAATAGCTACGTATGTTGAAAAAATGAAGATATTAGACTATTTTATGATTGCAAATGGTAAAGAATGTGATTAAAGGCTCTTTTCCAAAATTTAGTTTTAGTTTTCGAGGGTAATAGCTACGTATGTTGAAAAAATGAAGATATTAGACAATTTTATGATTGCACATGGTAAAGAATGTGATTAAAGGCTCTTTTCCTATTTCAAAAGTTTTAGTTTTCGAGGGTAATAGCTACGTATGTTGAAAAAATGAAGATATTAGACAATTTTATGATTGCACATGGTAAAGAATGTGATTAAAGGCTCTTTTCCTATTTCAAAAGTTTTAGTTTTCGAGGGTAATAGCTACGTATGTTGAAAAAATGAAGATATTAGACTATTTTATGATTGCACATGGTAAAGAATGTGATTAAAGGCTCTTTTCCTATTTCAAAAGTTTTAGTTTTCGAGGGTAATAGCTACGTATGTTGAAAAAATGAAGATATTAGACTATTTTATGATTGCACATGGTAAAGAATGTGATTAAAGGCTCTTTTCCTATTCAAAAGTTTTAGTTTTCGAGGGTAATAGCTACGTATGTTGAAAAAATGAAGATATTAGACTATTTTATGATTGCAAATGGTAAAGAATGTGATTAAAGGCTCTTTTCCTATTTCAAAAGTTTTAGTTTTCGAGGGTAATAGCTACGTATGTTGAAAAAATGAAGATATTAGACTATTTTATGATTGCACATGGTAAAGAATGTGATTAAAGGCTCTTTTCCTATTTCAAAAGTTTTAGTTTTCGAGGGTAATAGCTACGTATGTTGAAAAAATGAAGATATTAGACAATTTTATGATTGCACATGGTAAAGAATGTGATTAAAGGCTCTTTTCCTATTTCAGAAGTTTTAGTTTTCGAGGGTAATAGCTACGTATGTTGAAAAAATGAAGATATTAGACTATTTTATGATTGCACATGGTAAAGAATGTGATTAAAGGCTCTTTTCCTATTTCAAAAGTTTTAGTTTTCGAGGGTAATAGCTACGTATGTTGAAAAAATGAAGATATTAGACTATTTTATGATTGCACATGGTAAAGAATGTGATTAAAGGCTCTTTTCCTATTTCAAAAGTTTTAGTTTTCGAGGGTAATAGCTACGTATGTTGAAAAAATGAAGATATTAGACTATTTTATGATTGCACATGGTAAAGAATGTGATTAAAGGCTCCTATTCTATTTCAAAAGTTAGTTTTCGAGGGTAATAGCTACGTATGTTGAAAAAATGAAGATATTAGACTATTTTATGATTGCAATGGTAAAGAATGTGATTAAAGGCTCTTTTCCTATTTCAAAAGTTTTAGTTTTCGAGGGTAATAGCTACGTATGTTGAAAAAATGAAGATATTAGACAATTTTATGATTGCACATGGTAAAGAATGTGATTAAAGGCTCTTTTCCTATTTCAAAAGTTTTAGTTTTCGAGGGTAATAGCTACGTATGTTGAAAAAATGAAGATATTAGACTATTTTATGATTGCACATGGTAAAGAATGTGATTAAAGGCTCTTTTCCTATTTCAAAAGTTTTAGTTTTCGAGGGTAATAGCTACGTATGTTGAAAAAATGAAGATATTAGACTATTTTATGATTGCACATGGTAAAGAATGTGATTAAAGGCTCTTTTCCTATTCAAAAGTTTTAGTTTTCGAGGGTAATAGCTACGTATGTTGAAAAAATGAAGATATTAGACTATTTTATGATTGCAAATGGTAAAGAATGTGATTAAAGGCTCTTTTCCTATTTCAAAAGTTTTAGTTTTCGAGGGTAATAGCTACGTATGTTGAAAAAATGAAGATATTAGACTATTTTATGATTGCACATGGTAAAGAATGTGATTAAAGGCTCTTTTCCTATTTCAAAAGTTTTAGTTTTCGAGGGTAATAGCTACGTATGTTGAAAAAATGAAGATATTAGACTATTTTATGATTGCACATGGTAAAGAATGTGATTAAAGGCTCTTTTCCTATTTCAAAAGTTTTAGTTTTCGAGGGTAATAGCTACGTATGTTGAAAAAATGAAGATATTAGACTATTTTATGATTGCAATGGTAAAGAATGTGATTAAAGGCTCTTTTCCTATTTCAAAAGTTTTAGTTTTCGAGGGTAATAGCTACGTATGTTGAAAAAATGAAGATATTAGACTATTTTATGATTGCACATGGTAAAGAATGTGATTAAAGGCTCTTTTCCTATTTCAAAAGTTTTAGTTTTCGAGGGTAATAGCTACGTATGTTGAAAAAATGAAGATATTAGACAATTTTATGATTGCACATGGTAAAGAATGTGATTAAAGGCTCTTTTCCTATTTCAAAAGTTTTAGTTTTCGAGGGTAATAGCTACGTATGTTGAAAAAATGAAGATATTAGACTATTTTATGATTGCAAATGGTAAAGAATGTGATTAAAGGCTCTTTTCCTATTTCAAAAGTTTTAGTTTTCGAGGGTAATAGCTACGTATGTTGAAAAAATGAAGATATTAGACTATTTTATGATTGCACATGGTAAAGAATGTGATTAAAGGCTCTTTTCCTATTTCAAAAGTTTTAGTTTTCGAGGGTAATAGCTACGTATGTTGAAAAAATGAAGATATTAGACAATTTTATGATTGCACATGGTAAAGAATGTGATTAAAGGCTCTTTTCCTATTTCAAAAGTTTTAGTTTTCGAGGGTAATAGCTACGTATGTTGAAAAAATGAAGATATTAGACTATTTTATGATTGCACATGGTAAAGAATGTGATTAAAGGCTCTTTTCCTATTTCAAAAGTTTTAGTTTTCGAGGGTAATAGCTACGTATGTTGAAAAAATGAAGATATTAGACTATTTTATGATTGCACATGGTAAAGAATGTGATTAAAGGCTCTTTTCCTATTTCAAAAGTTTTAGTTTTCGAGGGTAATAGCTACGTATGTTGAAAAAATGAAGATATTAGACTATTTTATGATTGCACATGGTAAAGAATGTGATTAAAGGCTCTTTTCCTATTTCAAAAGTTTTAGTTTTCGAGGGTAATAGCTACGTATGTTGAAAAAATGAAGATATTAGACTATTTTATGATTGCACATGGTAAAGAATGTGATTAAAGGCTCTTTTCCTATTTCAAAAGTTTTAGTTTTCGAGGGTAATAGCTACGTATGTTGAAAAAATGAAGATATTAGACAATTTTATGATTGCACATGGTAAAGAATGTGATTAAAGGCTCTTTTCCTATTTCAAAAGTTTTAGTTTTCGAGGGTAATAGCTACGTATGTTGAAAAAATGAAGATATTAGACAATTTTATGATTGCACATGGTAAAGAATGTGATTAAAGGCTCTTTTCCTATTCAAAAGTTTTAGTTTTCGAGGGTAATAGCTACGTATGTTGAAAAAATGAAGATATTAGACTATTTTATGATTGCACATGGTAAAGAATGTGATTAAAGGCTCTTTTCCTATTTAGTTTTCGAGGGTAATAGCTACGTATGTTGAAAAAATGAAGATATTAGACTATTTTATGATTGCAAATGGTAAAGAATGTGATTAAAGGCTCTTTTCCTATTTCAAAAGTTTTAGTTTTCGAGGGTAATAGCTACGTATGTTGAAAAAATGAAGATATTAGACAATTTTATGATTGCACATGGTAAAGAATGTGATTAAAGGCTCTTTTCCTATTTCAAAAGTTTTAGTTTTCGAGGGTAATAGCTACGTATGTTGAAAAAATGAAGATATTAGACAATTTTATGATTGCACATGGTAAAGAATGTGATTAAAGGCTCTTTTCCTATTTCAAAAGTTTTAGTGTTCGAGGATAATAGCTACGTATGTTGAAAAAATGAAGATATTAGACAATTTTATGATTGCACATGGTAAAGAATGTGATTAAAGGCTCTTTTCCTATTTCAAAAGTTTTAGTTTTCGAGGGTAATAGCTACGTATGTTGAAAAAATGAAGATATTAGACTATTTTATGATTGCACATGGTAAAGAATGTGATTAAAGGCTCTTTTCCTATTTCAAAAGTTTTAGTTTTCGAGGGTAATAGCTACGTATGTTGAAAAAATGAAGATATTAGACTATTTTATGATTGCAAATGGTAAAGAATGTGATTAAAGGCTCTTTTCCTATTTCAAAAGTTTTAGTTTTCGAGGGTAATAGCTACGTATGTTGAAAAAATGAAGATATTAGACTATTTTATGATTGCACATGGTAAAGAATGTGATTAAAGGCTCTTTTCCTATTTCAAAAGTTTTAGTTTTCGAGGGTAATAGCTACGTATGTTGAAAAAATGAAGATATTAGACTATTTTATGATTGCAATGGTAAAGAATGTGATTAAAGGCTCCTTTCTATTTCAAAAGTTAGTTTGTAATAGCTACGTATGTTGAAAAAATGAAGATATTAGAATTTTATGATTGCACATGGTAAAGAATGTGATTAAAGGCTCTTTTCCTATTTCAAAAGTTTTAGTTTTCGAGGGTAATAGCTACGTATGTTGAAAAAATGAAGATATTAGAATTTTATGATTGCAATGGTAAAGAATGTGATTAAAGGCTCTTTTCCTATTTCAAAAGTTTTAGTTTTCGAGGGTAATAGCTACGTATGTTGAAAAAATGAAGATATTAGACAATTTTATGATTGCACATGGTAAAGAATGTGATTAAAGGCTCTTTTCCTATTTCAAAAGTTTTAGTTTTCGAGGGTAATAGCTACGTATGTTGAAAAAATGAAGATATTAGACTATTTTATGATTGCACATGGTAAAGAATGTGATTAAAGGCTCTTTTCCTATTTGTTAGTTTTCGAGGGTAATAGCTACGTATGTTGAAAAAATGAAGATATTAGAATTTTATGATTGCACATGGTAAAGAATGTGATTAAAGGCTCTTTTCCTATTTCAAAAGTTTTAGTTTTCGAGGGTAATAGCTACGTATGTTGAAAAAATGAAGATATTAGACAATTTTATGATTGCACATGGTAAAGAATGTGATTAAAGGCTCTTTTCCTATTTCAAAAGTTTTAGTTTTCGAGGGTAATAGCTACGTATGTTGAAAAAATGAAGATATTAGACTATTTTATGATTGCACATGGTAAAGAATGTGATTAAAGGCTCTTTTCCTATTTCAAAAGTTTTAGTTTTCGAGGGTAATAGCTACGTATGTTGAAAAAATGAAGATATTAGACTATTTTATGATTGCAAATGGTAAAGAATGTGATTAAAGGCTCTTTTCCTATTTCAAAAGTTTTAGTTTTCGAGGGTAATAGCTACGTATGTTGAAAAAATGAAGATATTAGACAATTTTATGATTGCACATGGTAAAGAATGTGATTAAAGGCTCTTTTCCTATTTCAAAAGTTTTAGTTTTCGAGGGTAATAGCTACGTATGTTGAAAAAATGAAGATATTAGACTATTTTATGATTGCACATGGTAAAGAATGTGATTAAAGGCTCTTTTCCTATTTCAAAAGTTTTAGTTTTCGAGGGTAATAGCTACGTATGTTGAAAAAATGAAGATATTAGACTATTTTATGATTGCACATGGTAAAGAATGTGATTAAAGGCTCTTTTCCTATTTCAAAAGTTTTAGTTTTCGAGGGTAATAGCTACGTATGTTGAAAAAATGAAGATATTAGACTATTTTATGATTGCACATGGTAAAGAATGTGATTAAAGGCTCTTTTCCTATTTCAAAAGTTTTAGTTTTCGAGGGTAATAGCTACGTATGTTGAAAAAATGAAGATATTAGACTATTTTATGATTGCAAATGGTAAAGAATGTGATTAAAGGCTCTTTTCCTATTTCAAAAGTTTTAGTTTTCGAGGGTAATAGCTACGTATGTTGAAAAAATGAAGATATTAGACAATTTTATGATTGCACATGGTAAAGAATGTGATTAAAGGCTCTTTTCCTATTTCAAAAGTTTTAGTTTTCGAGGGTAATAGCTACGTATGTTGAAAAAATGAAGATATTAGACTATTTTATGATTGCACATGGTAAAGAATGTGATTAAAGGCTCTTTTCCTATTTCAAAAGTTTTAGTTTTCGAGGGTAATAGCTACGTATGTTGAAAAAATGAAGATATTAGACAATTTTATGATTGCACATGGTAAAGAATGTGATTAAAGGCTCTTTTCCTATTTCAAAAGTTTTAGTTTTCGAGGGTAATAGCTACGTATGTTGAAAAAATGAAGATATTAGACAATTTTATGATTGCACATGGTAAAGAATGTGATTAAAGGCTCTTTTCCTATTTCAAAAGTTTTAGTTTTCGAGGGTAATAGCTACGTATGTTGAAAAAATGAAGATATTAGACTATTTTATGATTGCAAATGGTAAAGAATGTGATTAAAGGCTCTTTCTATTTCAAAAGTTAGTTTTCGAGGGTAATAGCTACGTATGTTGAAAAAATGAAGATATTAGAATTTTATGATTGCAATGGTAAAGAATGTGATTAAAGGCTCTTTTCCTATGTCAAAAGTTTTAGTTTTCGAGGGTAATAGCTACGTATGTTGAAAAAATGAAGATATTAGACTATTTTATGATTGCAATGGTAAAGAATGTGATTAAAGGCTCTTTTCCTATTTCAAAAGTTTTAGTTTTCGAGGGTAATAGCTACGTATGTTGAAAAAATGAAGATATTAGACTATTTTATGATTGCACATGGTAAAGAATGTGATTAAAGGCTCTTTTCCTATTTCAAAAGTTTTAGTTTTCGAGGGTAATAGCTACGTATGTTGAAAAAATGAAGATATTAGACTATTTTATGATTGCACATGGTAAAGAATGTGATTAAAGGCTCTTTTCCTATTTCAAAAGTTTTAGTTTTCGAGGGTAATAGCTACGTATGTTGAAAAAATGAAGATATTAGACTATTTTATGATTGCACATGGTAAAGAATGTGATTAAAGGCTCTTTTCCTATTTCAAAAGTTTTAGTTTTCGAGGGTAATAGCTACGTATGTTGAAAAAATGAAGATATTAGACTATTTTATGATTGCAATGGTAAAGAATGTGATTAAAGGCTCTTTTCCTATTTCAAAAGTTTTAGTTTTCGAGGGTAATAGCTACGTATGTTGAAAAAATGAAGATATTAGACTATTTTATGATTGCAAATGGTAAAGAATGTGATTAAAGGCTCTTTTCCTATTTCAAAAGTTTTAGTTTTCGAGGGTAATAGCTACGTATGTTGAAAAAATGAAGATATTAGACTATTTTATGATTGCACATGGTAAAGAATGTGATTAAAGGCTCTTTTCCTATTTCAAAAGTTTTAGTTTTCGAGGGTAATAGCTACGTATGTTGAAAAAATGAAGATATTAGACTATTTTATGATTGCACATGGTAAAGAATGTGATTAAAGGCTCTTTTCCTATTTCAAAAGTTTTAGTTTTCGAGGGTAATAGCTACGTATGTTGAAAAAATGAAGATATTAGACTATTTTATGATTGCACATGGTAAAGAATGTGATTAAAGGCTCTTTTCCTATGTCAAAAGTTTTAGTTTTCGAGGGTAATAGCTACGTATGTTGAAAAAATGAAGATATTAGACTATTTTATGATTGCACATGGTAAAGAATGTGATTAAAGGCTCTTTTCCTATTTCAAAAGTTTTAGTTTTCGAGGGTAATAGCTACGTATGTTGAAAAAATGAAGATATTAGACTATTTTATGATTGCAAATGGTAAAGAATGTGATTAAAGGCTCTTTTCCTATTTCAAAAGTTTTAGTTTTCGAGGGTAATAGCTACGTATGTTGAAAAAATGAAGATATTAGACTATTTTATGATTGCAAATGGTAAAGAATGTGATTAAAGGCTCTTTTCCTATTTCAAAAGTTTTAGTTTTCGAGGGTAATAGCTACGTATGTTGAAAAAATGAAGATATTAGACTATTTTATGATTGCAATGGTAAAGAATGTGATTAAAGGCTCTTTTCCTATTTCAAAAGTTTTAGTTTTCGAGGGTAATAGCTACGTATGTTGAAAAAATGAAGATATTAGACTATTTTATGATTGCACATGGTAAAGAATGTGATTAAAGGCTCTTTTCCTATTTCAAAAGTTTTAGTTTTCGAGGGTAATAGCTACGTATGTTGAAAAAATGAAGATATTAGACTATTTTATGATTGCAAATGGTAAAGAATGTGATTAAAGGCTCTTTTCCTATTTCAAAAGTTTTAGTTTTCGAGGGTAATAGCTACGTATGTTGAAAAAATGAAGATATTAGACTATTTTATGATTGCAATGGTAAAGAATGTGATTAAAGGCTCTTTTCCTATTTCAAAAGTTTTAGTTTTCGAGGGTAATAGCTACGTATGTTGAAAAAATGAAGATATTAGACTATTTTATGATTGCAATGGTAAAGAATGTGATTAAAGGCTCTTTTCCTATTTCAAAAGTTTTAGTTTTCGAGGGTAATAGCTACGTATGTTGAAAAAATGAAGATATTAGACAATTTTATGATTGCACATGGTAAAGAATGTGATTAAAGGCTCTTTTCCTATTTCAAAAGTTTTAGTTTTCGAGGGTAATAGCTACGTATGTTGAAAAAATGAAGATATTAGACTATTTTATGATTGCACATGGTAAAGAATGTGATTAAAGGCTCTTTTCCTATTTCAAAAGTTTTAGTTTTCGAGGGTAATAGCTATGTATGTTGAAAAAATGAAGATATTAGACTATTTTTAGTTTTCGAGGGTAATAGCTACGTATGTTGAAAAAATGAAGATATTAGACTATTTTATGATTGCAAATGGTAAAGAATGTGATTAAAGGCTCTTTTCCTATTTCAAAAGTTTTAGTTTTCGAGGGTAATAGCTACGTATGTTGAAAAAATGAAGATATTAGACTATTTTATGATTGCAAATGGTAAAGAATGTGATTAAAGGCTCTTTTCCTATTTCAAAAGTTTTAGTTTTCGAGGGTAATAGCTACGTATGTTGAAAAAATGAAGATATTAGACTATTTTATGATTGCAAATGGTAAAGAATGTGATTAAAGGCTCTTTTCCTATTTCAAAAGTTTTAGTTTTCGAGGGTAATAGCTACGTATGTTGAAAAAATGAAGATATTAGACTATTTTATGATTGCACATGGTAAAGAATGTGATTAAAGGCTCTTTTCCTATTTCAAAAGTTTTAGTTTTCGAGGGTAATAGCTACGTATGTTGAAAAAATGAAGATATTAGACTATTTTATGATTGCAAATGGTAAAGAATGTGATTAAAGGCTCTTTTCCTATTTCAAAAGTTTTAGTTTTCGAGGGTAATAGCTACGTATGTTGAAAAAATGAAGATATTAGACTATTTTATGATTGCAAATGGTAAAGAATGTGATTAAAGGCTCTTTTCCTATTTCAAAAGTTTTAGTTTTCGAGGGTAATAGCTACGTATGTTGAAAAAATGAAGATATTAGACTATTTTATGATTGCAAATGGTAAAGAATGTGATTAAAGGCTCTTTTCCTATTTCAAAAGTTTTAGTTTTCGAGGGTAATAGCTACGTATGTTGAAAAAATGAAGATATTAGACTATTTTATGATTGCAAATGGTAAAGAATGTGATTAAAGGCTCTTTTCCTATTTCAAAAGTTTTAGTTTTCGAGGGTAATAGCTACGTATGTTGAAAAAATGAAGATATTAGACTATTTTATGATTGCACATGGTAAAGAATGTGATTAAAGGCTCTTTTCCTATTTCAAAAGTTTTAGTTTTCGAGGGTAATAGCTACGTATGTTGAAAAAATGAAGATATTAGACTATTTTATGATTGCAAATGGTAAAGAATGTGATTAAAGGCTCTTTTCTATGTCAAAAGTTTTAGTTTTCGAGGGTAATAGCTACGTATGTTGAAAAAATGAAGATATTAGACTATTTTATGATTGCAAATGGTAAAGAATGTGATTAAAGGCTCTTTTCCTATTTCAAAAGTTTTAGTTTCCGAGGGTAATAGCTACGTATGTTGAAAAAATGAAGATATTAGACTATTTTATGATTGCAAATGGTAAAGAATGTGATTAAAGGCTCTTTTCCTATTTCAAAAGTTTTAGTTTTCGAGGGTAATAGCTACGTATGTTGAAAAAATGAAGATATTAGACTATTTTATGATTGCAACATGGTAAAGAATGTGATTAAAGGCTCTTTTCCTATTTCAAAAGTTTTAGTTTTCGAGGGTAATAGCTACGTATGTTGAAAAAATGAAGATATTAGACTATTTTATGATTGCACATGGTAAAGAATGTGATTAAAGGCTCTTTTCCTATTTCAAAAGTTTTAGTTTTCGAGGGTAATAGCTACGTATGTTGAAAAAATGAAGATATTAGAATTTTATGATTGCACATGGTAAAGAATGTGATTAAAGGCTCTTTTCCTATTTCAAAAGTTTTAGTTTTCGAGGGTAATAGCTACGTATGTTGAAAAAATGAAGATATTAGACTATTTTATGATTGCAAATGGTAAAGAATGTGATTAAAGGCTCTTTTCCTATTTCAAAAGTTTTAGTTTTCGAGGGTAATAGCTACGTATGTTGAAAAAATGAAGATATTAGACTATTTTATGATTGCAATGGTAAAGAATGTGATTAAAGGCTCTTTTCCTATTTCAAAAGTTTTAGTTTTCGAGGGTAATAGCTACGTATGTTGAAAAAATGAAGATATTAGACTATTTTATGATTGCAATGGTAAAGAATGTGATTAAAGGCTCTTTTCCTATTTCAAAAGTTTTAGTTTTCGAGGGTAATAGCTACGTATGTTGAAAAAATGAAGATATTAGACTATTTTATGATTGCATGGTAAAGAATGTGATTAAAGGCTCTTTTCCTATTCAAAAGTTTTAGTTTTCGAGGGTAATAGCTACGTATGTTGAAAAAATGAAGATATTAGACTATTTTATGATTGCAAATGGTAAAGAATGTGATTAAAGGCTCTTTTCCTATTTCAAAAGTTTTAGTTTTCGAGGGTAATAGCTACGTATGTTGAAAAAATGAAGATATTAGACTATTTTATGATTGCAAATGGTAAAGAATGTGATTAAAGGCTCTTTTCCTATGTCAAAAGTTTTAGTTTTCGAGGGTAATAGCTACGTATGTTGAAAAAATGAAGATATTAGACTATTTTATGATTGCAAATGGTAAAGAATGTGATTAAAGGCTCTTTTCCTATTTCAAAAGTTTTAGTTTTCGAGGGTAATAGCTACGTATGTTGAAAAAATGAAGATATTAGAATTTTATGATTGCACATGGTAAAGAATGTGATTAAAGGCTCTTTTCCTATTTCAAAAGTTTTAGTTTTCGAGGGTAATAGCTACGTATGTTGAAAAAATGAAGATATTAGACTATTTTATGATTGCAAATGGTAAAGAATGTGATTAAAGGCTCTTTTCCTATTTCAAAAGTTTTAGTTTTCGAGGGTAATAGCTACGTATGTTGAAAAAATGAAGATATTAGACTATTTTATGATTGCAAATGGTAAAGAATGTGATTAAAGGCTCTTTTCCTATTTCAAAAGTTTTAGTTTTCGAGGGTAATAGCTACGTATGTTGAAAAAATGAAGATATTAGACTATTTTATGATTGCACATGGTAAAGAATGTGATTAAAGGCTCTTTTCCTATTTCAAAAGTTTTAGTTTTCGAGGGTAATAGCTACGTATGTTGAAAAAATGAAGATATTAGACTATTTTATGATTGCAAATGGTAAAGAATGTGATTAAAGGCTCTTTTCCTATTTCAAAAGTTTTAGTTTTCGAGGGTAATAGCTACGTATGTTGAAAAAATGAAGATATTAGACTATTTTATGATTGCAAATGGTAAAGAATGTGATTAAAGGCTCTTTTCCTATTTCAAAAGTTTTAGTTTTCGAGGGTAATAGCTACGTATGTTGAAAAAATGAAGATATTAGACTATTTTATGATTGCAAATGGTAAAGAATGTGATTAAAGGCTCTTTTCCTATTTCAAAAGTTTTAGTTTTCGAGGGTAATAGCTACGTATGTTGAAAAAATGAAGATATTAGACTATTTTATGATTGCAATGGTAAAGAATGTGATTAAAGGCTCTTTTCCTATTTCAAAAGTTTTAGTTTTCGAGGGTAATAGCTACGTATGTTGAAAAAATGAAGATATTAGACTATTTTATGATTGCAAATGGTAAAGAATGTGATTAAAGGCTCTATTCAAAAGTTTTATTTCGAGGGTTAGTTTTGTAGCTGTATGAAAAAATGAAGATATTAGACTATTTTATGATTGCAAATGGTAAAGAATGTGATTAAAGGCTCTTTTCCTATTTCAAAAGTTTTAGTTTTCGAGGGTAATAGCTACGTATGTTGAAAAAATGAAGATATTAGACTATTTTATGATTGCAAATGGTAAAGAATGTGATTAAAGGCTCTTTTCCTATTTCAAAAGTTTTAGTTTTCGAGGGTAATAGCTACGTATGTTGAAAAAATGAAGATATTAGACAATTTTATGATTGCACATGGTAAAGAATGTGATTAAAGGCTCTTTTCCTATTTCAAAAGTTTTAGTTTTCGAGGGTAATAGCTACGTATGTTGAAAAAATGAAGATATTAGACTATTTTATGATTGCAAATGGTAAAGAATGTGATTAAAGGCTCTTTTCCTATTTCAAAAGTTTTAGTTTTCGAGGGTAATAGCTACGTATGTTGAAAAAATGAAGATATTAGACTATTTTATGATTGCAAATGGTAAAGAATGTGATTAAAGGCTCTTTTCCTATTTCAAAAGTTTTAGTTTTCGAGGGTAATAGCTACGTATGTTGAAAAAATGAAGATATTAGACTATTTTATGATTGCAATGGTAAAGAATGTGATTAAAGGCTCTTTTCCTATTTCAAAAGTTTTAGTTTTCGAGGGTAATAGCTACGTATGTTGAAAAAATGAAGATATTAGACTATTTTATGATTGCAAATGGTAAAGAATGTGATTAAAGGCTCTTTTCCTATTTCAAAAGTTTTAGTTTTCGAGGGTAATAGCTACGTATGTTGAAAAAATGAAGATATTAGACTATTTTATGATTGCAAATGGTAAAGAATGTGATTAAAGGCTCTTTTCCTATTTCAAAAGTTTTAGTTTTCGAGGGTAATAGCTACGTATGTTGAAAAAATGAAGATATTAGACTATTTTATGATTGCAAATGGTAAAGAATGTGATTAAAGGCTCTTTTCCTATGTCAAAAGTTTTAGTTTTCGAGGGTAATAGCTACGTATGTTGAAAAAATGAAGATATTAGACTATTTTATGATTGCACATGGTAAAGAATGTGATTAAAGGCTCTTTTCCTATTTCAAAAGTTTTAGTTTTCGAGGGTAATAGCTACGTATGTTGAAAAAATGAAGATATTAGACTATTTTATGATTGCAAATGGTAAAGAATGTGATTAAAGGCTCTTTTCCTATTTCAAAAGTTTTAGTTTTCGAGGGTAATAGCTACGTATGTTGAAAAAATGAAGATATTAGACTATTTTATGATTGCAATGGTAAAGAATGTGATTAAAGGCTCTTTTCCTATGTCAAAAGTTTTAGTTTTCGAGGGTAATAGCTACGTATGTTGAAAAAATGAAGATATTAGACTATTTTATGATTGCAATGGTAAAGAATGTGATTAAAGGCTCTTTTCCTATTTCAAAAGTTTTAGTTTTCGAGGGTAATAGCTACGTATGTTGAAAAAATGAAGATATTAGACTATTTTATGATTGCAAATGGTAAAGAATGTGATTAAAGGCTCTTTTCCTATTTGTTAGTTTTCGAGGGTAATAGCTACGTATGTTGAAAAAATGAAGATATTAGACAATTTTATGATTGCACATGGTAAAGAATGTGATTAAAGGCTCTTTTCCTATTTCAAAAGTTTTAGTTTTCGAGGGTAATAGCTACGTATGTTGAAAAAATGAAGATATTAGACTATTTTATGATTGCACATGGTAAAGAATGTGATTAAAGGCTCTTTTCCTATTTCAAAAGTTTTAGTTTTCGAGGGTAATAGCTACGTATGTTGAAAAAATGAAGATATTAGACTATTTTATGATTGCAAATGGTAAAGAATGTGATTAAAGGCTCTTTCAAAAGTTTTATTTCGAGGGTTAGTTTTGTCTGTATGAAAAAATGAAGATATTAGACTATTTTATGATTGCAAATGGTAAAGAATGTGATTAAAGGCTCTTTTCCTATTCAAAAGTTTTAGTTTTCGAGGGTAATAGCTACGTATGTTGAAAAAATGAAGATATTAGACTATTTTATGATTGCAAATGGTAAAGAATGTGATTAAAGGCTCTTTTCCTATTTCAAAAGTTTTAGTTTTCGAGGGTAATAGCTACGTATGTTGAAAAAATGAAGATATTAGACTATTTTATGATTGCAAATGGTAAAGAATGTGATTAAAGGCTCTTTTCCTATTTCAAAAGTTTTAGTTTTCGAGGGTAATAGCTACGTATGTTGAAAAAATGAAGATATTAGACTATTTTATGATTGCAAATGGTAAAGAATGTGATTAAAGGCTCTTTTCCTATTTCAAAAGTTTTAGTTTTCGAGGGTAATAGCTACGTATGTTGAAAAAATGAAGATATTAGACTATTTTATGATTGCAAATGGTAAAGAATGTGATTAAAGGCTCTTTTCCTATTTCAAAAGTTTTAGTTTTCGAGGGTAATAGCTACGTATGTTGAAAAAATGAAGATATTAGACTATTTTATGATTGCAAATGGTAAAGAATGTGATTAAAGGCTCTTTTCCTATTTCAAAAGTTTTAGTTTTCGAGGGTAATAGCTACGTATGTTGAAAAAATGAAGATATTAGACTATTTTATGATTGCAAATGGTAAAGAATGTGATTAAAGGCTCTTTTCCTATTTCAAAAGTTTTAGTTTTCGAGGGTAATAGCTACGTATGTTGAAAAAATGAAGATATTAGACTATTTTATGATTGCACATGGTAAAGAATGTGATTAAAGGCTCTTTTCCTATTTCAAAAGTTTTAGTTTTCGAGGGTAATAGCTACGTATGTTGAAAAAATGAAGATATTAGACTATTTTATGATTGCAAATGGTAAAGAATGTGATTAAAGGCTCTTTTCCTATGTCAAAAGTTTTAGTTTTCGAGGGTAATAGCTACGTATGTTGAAAAAATGAAGATATTAGAATTTTATGATTGCACATGGTAAAGAATGTGATTAAAGGCTCTTTTCCTATTTCAAAAGTTTTAGTTTTCGAGGGTAATAGCTACGTATGTTGAAAAAATGAAGATATTAGACTATTTTATGATTGCAAATGGTAAAGAATGTGATTAAAGGCTCTTTTCCTATTTCAAAAGTTTTAGTTTTCGAGGGTAATAGCTACGTATGTTGAAAAAATGAAGATATTAGACTATTTTATGATTGCAATGGTAAAGAATGTGATTAAAGGCTCTTTTCCTATTTCAAAAGTTTTAGTTTTCGAGGGTAATAGCTACGTATGTTGAAAAAATGAAGATATTAGAATTTTATGATTGCAATGGTAAAGAATGTGATTAAAGGCTCTTTTCCTATTTCAAAAGTTTTAGTTTTCGAGGGTAATAGCTACGTATGTTGAAAAAATGAAGATATTAGACAATTTTATGATTGCAAATGGTAAAGAATGTGATTAAAGGCTCTTTTCCTATTTCAAAAGTTTTAGTTTTCGAGGGTAATAGCTACGTATGTTGAAAAAATGAAGATATTAGACTATTTTATGATTGCAAATGGTAAAGAATGTGATTAAAGGCTCTTTTCCTATTTCAAAAGTTTTAGTTTTCGAGGGTAATAGCTACGTATGTTGAAAAAATGAAGATATTAGACTATTTTATGATTGCAAATGGTAAAGAATGTGATTAAAGGCTCTTTTCCTATTTCAAAAGTTTTAGTTTTCGAGGGTAATAGCTACGTATGTTGAAAAAATGAAGATATTAGACTATTTTATGATTGCAAATGGTAAAGAATGTGATTAAAGGCTCTTTTCCTATTTCAAAAGTTTTAGTTTTCGAGGGTAATAGCTACGTATGTTGAAAAAATGAAGATATTAGACTATTTTATGATTGCAAATGGTAAAGAATGTGATTAAAGGCTCTTTTCCTATTTGTTTTAGTTTTCGAGGGTAATAGCTACGTATGTTGAAAAAATGAAGATATTAGACTATTTTATGATTGCAAATGGTAAAGAATGTGATTAAAGGCTCTTTTCCTATTTCAAAAGTTTTAGTTTTCGAGGGTAATAGCTACGTATGTTGAAAAAATGAAGATATTAGACTATTTTATGATTGCAAATGGTAAAGAATGTGATTAAAGGCTCTTTTCCTATTTCAAAAGTTTTAGTTTTCGAGGGTAATAGCTACGTATGTTGAAAAAATGAAGATATTAGACTATTTTATGATTGCAAATGGTAAAGAATGTGATTAAAGGCTCTTTTCCTATTTCAAAAGTTTTAGTTTTCGAGGGTAATAGCTACGTATGTTGAAAAAATGAAGATATTAGACAATTTTATGATTGCAATGGTAAAGAATGTGATTAAAGGCTCTTTTCCTATTTCAAAAGTTTTAGTTTTCGAGGGTAATAGCTACGTATGTTGAAAAAATGAAGATATTAGACTATTTTATGATTGCAAATGGTAAAGAATGTGATTAAAGGCTCTTTTCCTATGTCAAAAGTTTTAGTTTTCGAGGGTAATAGCTACGTATGTTGAAAAAATGAAGATATTAGACTATTTTATGATTGCAAATGGTAAAGAATGTGATTAAAGGCTCTTTTCCTATGTCAAAAGTTTTAGTTTTCGAGGGTAATAGCTACGTATGTTGAAAAAATGAAGATATTAGACTATTTTATGATTGCAAATGGTAAAGAATGTGATTAAAGGCTCTTTTCCTATTTCAAAAGTTTTAGTTTTCGAGGGTAATAGCTACGTATGTTGAAAAAATGAAGATATTAGACTATTTTATGATTGCAAATGGTAAAGAATGTGATTAAAGGCTCTTTTCCTATTTCAAAAGTTTTAGTTTTCGAGGGTAATAGCTACGTATGTTGAAAAAATGAAGATATTAGACTATTTTATGATTGCAAATGGTAAAGAATGTGATTAAAGGCTCTTTTCCTATTTCAAAAGTTTTAGTTTTCGAGGGTAATAGCTACGTATGTTGAAAAAAGAAGATATTAGACTATTTTATGATTGATGGTAAAGA
>NW_027065587.1:0-21437 GCF_032884065.1 Artemia franciscana | reverse complement strand
AATGTGATTAAAGGCTCTTTTCCTATTTCAAAAGTTTAAGTTTTCGAGGGTAATAGCTACGTATGTTGGAAAAATGAAGATATTAGACTATTTTATGATTGCACATGGTAAAGAAAGTGCTTAAAGGCTCTTTTCCTATTTCAAAAGTTTTAGTTTTCGAGGGTAATAGCTACGTATGTTGAAAAAATGAAGATATTAGACTATTTTATGATTGCAAATGGTAAAGAATGTGATTAAAGGCTCTTTTCCTATGTCAAAAGTTTTAGTTTTCGAGGGTAATAGCTACGTATGTTGAAAAAATGAAGATATTAGACTATTTTATGATTGCACATGGTAAAGAATGTGATTAAAGGCTCTTTTCCTATTTCAAAAGTTTTAGTTTTCGAGGGTAATAGCAACGTATGTTGAAAAAATGAAGATATTAGACTATTTTATGATTGCAAATGGTAAAGAATGTGATTAAAGGCTCTTTTCCTATTTCAAAAGTTTTCGTTTTCGAGGGTAATAGCTACGTATGTTGGAAAAATGAAGATATTAGACTATTTTATGATTGCACATGGTAAAGAAAGTGCTTAAAGGCTCTTTTCCTATTTCAAAAGTTTTAGTTTTCGAGGGTAATAGCTACGTATGTTGAAAAAATGAAGATATTAGACTATTTTATGATTGCAAATGGTAAAGAATGTGATTAAAGGCCTCTTTTCCTATTTCAAAAGTTTTCGTTTTCGAGGGTAATAGCTACGTATGTTGGAAAAATGAAGATATTAGACTATTTTATGATTGCACATGGTAAAGAATGTGATTAAAGGCTCTTTTCCTATGTCAAAAGTTTTAGTTTTCGAGGTTAATAGCTACGTATGTTGGAAAAATGAAGATATTAGACTATTTTATGATTGCACATGGTAAAGAAAGTGCTTAAAGGCTCTTTTCCTATTTCAAAAGTTTTAGTTTTCGAGGGTAATAGCTACGTATGTTGAAAAAATGAAGATATTAGACTATTTTATGATTGCAAATGGTAAAGAATGTGATTAAAGGCTATTTTCCTATTTCAAAAGTTTTCGTTTTCGAGGGTAATAGCTACGTATGATGAAAAAATGAAGATATTAGACTATTTTATAATTGCAAATGGTAACGAATGTGATTAAAGGCTCTTTTCCTATGTCAAAAGATTTAGTTTTCGAGGGTAATAGCTACGTATGTTGAAAAAATGAAGATATTAGACTATTTTATAATTGCAAATGGTAACAAATGTGATTAAAGGCTCTTTTCCTATGTCAAAAGTTTTAGTTTTCGAGGGTAATAGCTACGTATGTTGGAAAAATGAAGATATTAGACTATTTTATGATTGCACATGGTAAAGAAAGTGATTAAAGGCTCTTTTCCTATTTCAAAAGTTTTAGTTTTCGAGGGTAATAGCTACGTATGTTGAAAAAATGAAGATATTAGACTATTTTATGATT
Source organism: Artemia franciscana (assembly GCF_032884065.1). NCBI lineage: Eukaryota > Metazoa > Arthropoda > Branchiopoda > Anostraca > Artemiidae > Artemia > Artemia franciscana. The sequence goes on along the minus strand of NW_027065587.1, from coordinate 19,980 downwards.
GCAAATGGTAAAGAATGTGATTAAAGGCTCTTTTCCTATGTCAAAAGTTTTAGTTTTCGAGGGTAATAGCTACGTATGTTGAAAAAATGAAGATATTAGACTATTTTATGATTGCAAATGGTAAAGAATGTGATTAAAGGCTCTTTTCCTATTTCAAAAGTTTTAGTTTTCGAGGGTAATAGCTACGTATGTTGGAAAAATGAAGATATTAGACTATTTTATGATTGCACATGGTAAAGAATGTGCTTAAAGGCTCTTTTCCTATTTCAAAAGTTTTAGTTTTCGAGGGTAATAGCTACGTATGTTGGAAAAATAAAGATATTAGACTATTTTATGATTGCACATGGTAAAGAATGTGATTAAAGGCTCTTTTCCTATGTCAAAAGTTTTAGTTTTCGAGGGTAATAGCTACGTATGTTGAAAAAATGAAGATATTAGACTATTTTATAATTGCAAATGGTAAAGAATGTGATTAAAGGCTCTTTTCCTATGTCAAAAGTTTTAGTTTTCGAGGGTAATAGCTACGTATGTTGAAAAAATGAAGATATTAGACTATTTTATGATTGCAAATGGTAAAGAATGTGATTAAAGGCTCTTTTCCTATGTCAAAAGTTTTAGTTTTCGAGGGTAATAGCTACGTATGTTGGAAAAATGAAGATATTAGACTATTTTATGATTGCAAATGGTAAAGAATGTGATTAAAGGCTCTTTTCCTATGTCAAAAGTTTTAGTTTTCGAGGGTAATAGCTACGTATGTTGAAAAAATGAAGATATTAGACTATTTTATGATTGCAAATGGTAAAGAATGTGATTAAAGGCTCTTTTCCTATTTCAAAAGTTTTAGTTTTCGAGGGTAATAGCTACGTATGTTGGAAAAATGAAGATATTAGACTATTTTATGATTGCACATGGTAAAGAATGTGCTTAAAGGCTCTTTTCCTATGGCAAAAGTTTTAGTTTTCGAGGGTAATAGCTACGTATGTTGGAAAAATGAAGATATTAGACTATTTTATGATTGCACATGGTAAAGAATGTGATTAAAGGCTCTTTTCCTGTGTCAAAAGTTTTAGTTTTCGAGGGTAATAGCTACGTATGTTGGAAAAAATGAAGATATTAGACTATTTTATGATTGCAAATGGTAAAGAATGTGATTAAAGGCTCTTTTCCTATGTCAAAAGTTTTAGTTTTCGAGGGTAATAGCTACGTATGTTGAAAAAATGAAGATATTAAGACTATTTTATAATTGCAAATGGTAACGAATGTGATTAAAGGCTCTTTTCCTATGTCAAAAGTTTTAGTTTTCGAGGGTAATAGCTACGTATGTTGGAAAAATGAAGATATTAGACTATTTTATGATTGCAAATGGTAAAGAATGTGATTAAAGGCTCTTTTCCTATGTCAAAAGTTTTAGTTTTGAGGGTAATAGCTACGTATGTTGGAAAAATGAAGATATTAGACTATTTTATGATTGCAAATGGTAAAGAATGTGATTAAAGGCTCTTTTCCTATGCAAAAGTTTTAGTTTTCGAGGGTAATAGCTACGTATGTTGAAAAAATGAAGATATTAGACTATTTTATGATTGCACATGGTAAAGAATGTGATTAAAGGCTCTTTTCCTATTTCAAAAGTTTTAGTTTTCGAGGGTAATAGCTACGTATGTTGGAAAAATGAAGATATTAGACTATTTTATGATTGCACATGGTAAAGAATGTGATTAAAGGCTCTTTTCCTATCAAAAGTTTTAGTTTTCGAGGGTAATAGCTACGTATGTTGGAAAAATGAAGATATTAGACTATTTTATGATTGCAAATGGTAAAAATGTGATTAAAGGCTCTTTTCCTATTTCAAAAGTTTTAGTTTTCGAGGGTAATAGCTACGTATGTTGGAAAAATGAAGATATTAGACTATTTTATGATTGCAAATGGTAAAGAATGTGATTAAAGGCTCTTTTCCTATTTCAAAAGTTTTAGTTTTCGAGGGTAATAGCTACGTATGTTGGAAAAATGAAGATATTAGACTATTTTATGATTGCACATGGTAAAGAATGTGCTTAAAGGCTCTTTTCCTATGGCAAAAGTTTTAGTTTTCGAGGGTAATAGCTACGTATGTTGGAAAAATGAAGATATTAGACTATTTTATGATTGCACATGGTAAAGAATGTGATTAAAGGCTCTTTTCCTATGTCAAAAGTTTTAGTTTTCGAGGGTAATAGCTACGTATGTTGAAAAAATGAAGATATTAGACTATTTTATGATTGCACATGGTAAAGAATGTGATTAAAGGCTCTTTTCCTATTTCAAAAGTTTAGTTTTCGAGGGTAATAGCTACGTATGTTGGAAAAATGAAGATATTAGACTATTTTATGATTGCACATGGTAAAGAATGTGATTAAAGGCTCTTTTCCTATTTCAAAAGTTTTAGTTTTCGAGGGTAATAGCTACGTATGTTGAAAAAATGAAGATATTAGACTATTTTATGATTGCAAATGGTAAAGAATGTGATTAAAGGCTCTTTTCCTATGTCAAAAGTTTTAGTTTTCGAGGGTAATAGCTACGTATGTTGGAAAAATGAAGATATTAGACTATTTTATGATTGCACATGGTAAAGAATGTGATTAAAGGCTCTTTTCCTATTTCAAAAGTTTTAGTTTTCGAGGGTAATAGCTACGTATGTTGAAAAAATGAAGATATTAGACTATTTTATGATTGCAAATGGTAAAGAATGTGATTAAAGGCTCTTTTCCTATTTCAAAAGTTTTCGTTTTCGAGGGTAATAGCTACGTATGTTGGAAAAATGAAGATATTAGACTATTTTATGATTGCACATGGTAAAGAAAGTGCTTAAAGGCTCTTTTCCTATTTCAAAAGTTTTAGTTTTCGAGGGTAATAGCTACGTATGTTGAAAAAATGAAGATATTAGACTATTTTATGATTGCAAATGGTAAAGAATGTGATTAAAGGCCTCTTTTCCTATTTCAAAAGTTTTCGTTTTCGAGGGTAATAGCTACGTATGTTGGAAAAATGAAGATATTAGACTATTTTATGATTGCACATGGTAAAGAATGTGATTAAAGGCTCTTTTCCTATGTCAAAAGTTTTAGTTTTCGAGGTTAATAGCTACGTATGTTGGAAAAATGAAGATATTAGACTATTTTATGATTGCACATGGTAAAGAAAGTGCTTAAAGGCTCTTTTCCTATTTCAAAAGTTTTAGTTTTCGAGGGTAATAGCTACGTATGTTGAAAAAATGAAGATATTAGACTATTTTATGATTGCAAATGGTAAAGAATGTGATTAAAGGCTATTTTCCTATTTCAAAAGTTTTCGTTTTCGAGGGTAATAGCTACGTATGATGAAAAAATGAAGATATTAGACTATTTTATAATTGCAAATGGTAACGAATGTGATTAAAGGCTCTTTTCCTATGTCAAAAGATTTAGTTTTCGAGGGTAATAGCTACGTATGTTGAAAAAATGAAGATATTAGACTATTTTATAATTGCAAATGGTAACAAATGTGATTAAAGGCTCTTTTCCTATGTCAAAAGTTTTAGTTTTCGAGGGTAATAGCTACGTATGTTGGAAAAATGAAGATATTAGACTATTTTATGATTGCACATGGTAAAGAAAGTGATTAAAGGCTCTTTTCCTATTTCAAAAGTTTTAGTTTTCGAGGGTAATAGCTACGTATGTTGAAAAAATGAAGATATTAGACTATTTTATGATTGCAAATGGTAAAGAATGTGATTAAAGGCTCTTTTCCTATGTCAAAAGTTTTAGTTTTCGAGGGTAATAGCTACGTATGTTGAAAAAATTAAGATTTTAGACTATTTTATGATTGCAAATGGTAAAGAATGTGATTAAAGGCTCTTTTCCTATTTCAAAAGTTTTAGTTTTCGAGGGTAATAGCTACGTATGTTGGAAAAATGAAGATATTAGACTATTTTATGATTGCACATGGTAAAGAATGTGCTTAAAGGCTCTTTTCCTATGGCAAAAGTTTTAGTTTTCGAGGGTAATAGCTACGTATGTTGGAAAAATAAAGATATTAGACTATTTTATGATTGCACATGGTAAAGAATGTGATTAAAGGCTCTTTTCCTATGTCAAAAGTTTTAGTTTTCGAGGGTAATAGCTACGTATGTTGAAAAAATGAAGATATTAGACTTTTTTATGATTGCAAATGGTAAAGAATGTGATTAAAGGCTCTTTTCCTATGTCAAAAGTTTTAGTTTTCGAGGGTAATAGCTACGTATGTTGGAAAAATGAAGATATTAGACTATTTTATGATTGCAAATGGTAAAGAATGTGATTAAAGGCTCTTTTCCTATGTCAAAAGTTTTAGTTTTCGAGGGTAATAGCTACGTATGTTGAAAAAATGAAGATATTAGACTATTTTATGATTGCAAATGGTAAAGAATGTGATTAAAGGCTCTTTTCCTATGTCAAAAGTTTTAGTTTTCGAGGGTAATAGCTACGTATGTTGAAAAAATGAAGATATTAGACTATTTTATGATTGCAAATGGTAAAGAATGTGATTAAAGGCTCTTTTCCTATTTCAAAAGTTTTAGTTTTCGAGGGTAATAGCTACGTATGTTGGAAAAATGAAGATATTAGACTATTTTATGATTGCACATGGTAAAGAATGTGCTTAAAGGCTCTTTTCCTATGGCAAAAGTTTTAGTTTTCGAGGGTAATAGCTACGTATGTTGGAAAAATGAAGATATTAGACTATTTTATGATTGCACATGGTAAAGAATGTGATTAAAGGCTCTTTTCCTGTGTCAAAAGTTTTAGTTTTCGAGGGTAATAGCTACGTATGTAGAAAAAATGAAGATATTAGACTTTTTTATGATTGCAAATGGTAAAGAATGTGATTAAAGGCTCTTTTCCTATGTCAAAAGGTTTAGTTTTCGAGGGTAATAGCTACGTATGTTTGAAAAATGAAGATATTAGACTATTTTATGATTGCAAATGGTAAAGAATGTGATTAAAGGCTCTTTTCCTATGTCAAAAGTTTTAGTTTTCGAGGGTAATAGCTACGTATGTTGAAAAAATGAAGATATTAGACTATTTTATGATTGCAAATGGTAAAGAATGTGATTAAAGGCTCTTTTCCTATGTCAAAAGTTTTAGTTTTCGAGGGTAATAGCTACGTATGTTGAAAAAATGAAGATATTAGACTATTTTATGATTGCAAATGGTAAAGAATGTGATTAAAGGCTCTTTTCCTATTTCAAAAGTTTTAGTTTTCGAGGGTAATAGCTACGTATGTTGGAAAAATGAAGATATTAGACTATTTTATGATTGCACATGGTTAAGAATGTGATTAAAGGCTCTTTTCCTGTGTCAAAAGTTTTAGTTTTCGAGGGTAATAGCTACGTATGTAGAAAAAATGAAGATATTAGACTATTTTATGATTGCAAATGGTAAAGAATGTGATTAAAGGCTCTTTTCCTATGTCAAAAGTTTTAGTTTTCGAGGGTAATAGCTACATATGTTGAAAAAATGAAGATATTAGACTATTTTATAATTGCAAATGGTAACGAATGTGATTAAAGGCTCTTTTCCTATGTCAAAAGTTTTAGTTTTCGAGGGTAATAGCTACGTATGTTGAAAAAATGAAGATATTAGACTATTTTATAATTGCAAATGGTAACGAATGTGATTAAAGGCTCTTTTCCTATGTCAAAAGTTTTAGATTTCGAGGGTAATAGCTACGTATGTTGGAAAAATGAAGATATTAGACTATTTTATGATTGCAAATGGTAAAGAATGTGATTAAAGGCTCTTTTTCTATGGCAAAAGTTTTAGTTTTCGAGGGTAATAGCTACGTATGTTGAAAAAATGAAGATATTAGACTATTTTATGATTGCACATGGTAAAGAATGTGATTAAAGGCTCTTTTCCTATGTCAAAAGTCTTAGGTTTTGAGGGTAATAGCTACGTATGTTGGAAAAATGAAGATATTAGACTATTTTATGATTGCACATGGTAAAGAAAGTGATTAAAGGCTCTTATCCTATTTCAAAAGTTTTCGTTTTCGAGGGTAATAGCTACGTATGTTGGAAAAATGAAGATATTAGACTATTTTATGATTGCATATGGTAAACAATGTGATTAAAGGCTCTTTTCCTATGTCAAAAGTTTTAGTTTTCGAGGGTAATAGCTACGTATGTTGAAAAAATGAAGATATTAGACTATTTTATGATTGCAAATGGTAAAGAATGTGATTAAAGGCTCTTTTCCTATTTCAAAAGTTTTAGTTTTCGAGGGTAATAGCTACGTATGTTGAAAAAATGAAGATATTAGACTATTTTATGATTGCACATGGTAAAGAATGTGATTAAAGGCTCTTTTCCTATTTCAAAAGTTTTAGTTTTCGAGGGTAATAGCTACGTATGTTGAAAAAATGAAGATATTAGACTATTTTATGATTGCAAATGGTAAAGAATGTGATTAAAGGCTCTTTTCCTATGTCAAAAGTTTTAGTTTTCGAGGGTAATAGCTACGTATGTTGGAAAAATGAAGATATTAGACTATTTTATGATTGTACATGGTAAAGAAAGTGATTAAAGGCTCTGTTCCTATTTCAAAAGTTTTAGTTTTCGAGGGTAATAGCTACGTATGTTGAAAAAATGAAGATATTAGACTATTTTATGATTGCAAATGGTAAAGAATGTGATTAAAGGCTCTTTTCCTATGTCAAAAGTTTTAGTTTTCGAGGGTAATAGCTACGTATGTTGAAAAAATGAAGATATTAGACTATTTTATGATTGCAAATGGTAAAGAATGTGATTAAAGGCTCTTTTCCTATGTCAAAAGTTTTAGTTTTCGAGGGTAATAGCTACGTATGTTGAAAAAATGAAGATATTAGACTATTTTATGATTGCAAATGGTAAAGAATGTGATTAAAGGCTCTTTTCCTATGTCAAAAGTTTTAGTTTTCGAGGGTAATAGCTACGTATGTTGGAAAAATGAAGATATTAGACTATTTTATGATTGCTAATGGTAAAGAATGTGATTAAAGGCTCTTTCCTATGTCAAAAGTTTTAGTTTTCGAGGGTAATAGCTACGTATGTTGGAAAAATGAAGATATTAGACTATTTTATGATTGCACATGGTAAAGAAAGTGCTTAAAGGCTCTTTTCCTATTTCAAAAGTTTTAGTTTTCGAGGGTAATAGCTACGTATGTTGGAAAAATGAAGATATTAGACTATTTTATGATTACAAATGGTAAAGAAAGTGATTAAAGGCTCTTTTCCTATGTCAAAAGTTTTAGTTTTCGAGGGTAATAGCTACGTATGTTGAAAAAATGAAGATATTAGACCATTTTATGATTGCACATGGTAAAGAAAGTGCTTAAAGGCTCTTTTCCTATTTCAAAAGTTTTAGTTTTCGAGGGTAATAGCTACGTATGTTGAAAAAATGAAGATATTAGACTATTTTATGATTGCAAATGGTAAAGAATGTGATTAAAGGCTCTTTTCCTATTTCAAAAGTTTTAGTTTTCGAGGGTAATAGCTACGTATGTTGGAAAAATGAAGATATTAGACTATTTTATGATTGCACATGGTAAAGAATGTGCTTAAAGGCTCTTTTCCTATGGCAAAAGTTTTAGTTTTCGAGGGTAATAGCTACGTATGTTGGAAAAATGAAGATATTAGACTATTTTATGATTGCACATGGTAAAGAATGTGATTAAAGGCTCTTTTCCTATGTCAAAAGTTTTAGTTTTCGAGGGTAATAGCTACGTATGTTGAAAAAATGAAGATATTAGACTATTTTATGATTGCACATGGTAAAGAATGTGATTAAAGGCTCTTTTCCTATTTCAAAAGTTTAAGTTTTCGAGGGTAATAGCTACGTATGTTGGAAAAATGAAGATATTAGACTATTTTATGATTGCACATGGTAAAGAATGTGATTAAAGGCTCTTTTTCTATGTCAAAAGTTTTAGTTTTCGAGGGTAATAGCTACGTATGTTGAAAAAATGAAGATATTAGACTATTTTATAATTGCAAATAGTAACGAATGTGATTAAAGGCTCTTTTCCTATGTCAAAAGTTTTAGTTTTTGAGGGTAATAGCTACGTATGTCTGAAAAATGAAGATATTAGACTATTTTATGATTGCACATGGTAAAGAAAGTGCTTAAAGGCTCTTTTCCTATTTCAAAAGTTTTAGTTTTCGAGGGTAATAGCTACGTATGTTGGAAAAATGAAGATATTAGACTATTTTATGATTGCACATGGTAAAGAAAGTGCTTAAAGGCTCTTTTCCTATTTCAAAAGTTTTAGTTTTCGAGGGTAATAGCTACGTATGTTGAAAAAATGAAGATATTAGACTATTTTATGATTGCAAATGGTAAAGAATGTGATTAAAGGCTCTTTTCCTATGTCAAAAGTTTTAGTTTTCGAGGGTAATAGCTACGTATGTTGAAAAAATGAAGATATTAGACTATTTTATGATTGCAAATGGTAAAGAATGTGATTAAAGGCTCTTTTTCTATGTCAAAAGTTTTAGTTTTCGAGGGTAATAGCTACGTATGTTGAAAAAATGAAGATATTAGACTATTTTATGATTGCACATGGTAAAGAATGTGATTAAAGGCTCTTTTCCTATTTCAAAACTTTTCGTTTTCGAGGGTAATAGCTACGTATATTGGAAAAATGAAGATATTAGACTATTTTATGATTGCAAATGGTAAAGAATGTGATTAAAGGCTCTTTTCCTATGTCAAAAGTTTTAGTTTTCGAGGGTAATAGCTACGTATGTTGAAAAAATGAAGATATTAGACTATTTTTTGATTGCACATGGTAAAGAATGTGATTAAAGGCTCTTTTCCTATTTCAAAAGTTTTAGTTTTCGAGGGTAATAGCTACGTATGTTGAAAAAATGAAGATATTAGACTATTTTATGATTGCAAATGGTAAAAAATATGATTAAAGGCTCTTTTCCTATTTCAAAAGTTTTCGTTTTCGAGGGTAATAGCTACGTATTTTGGAAAAATGAAGATATTAGACTATTTTATGATTGCACATGGTAAAGAAAGTGCTTAAAGGCTCTTTTCCCATTTCAAAAGTTTTAGTTTTCGAGGGTAATAGCTACGTATGTTGAAAAAATGAAGATATTAGACTATTTTATGATTGCAAATGGTAAAGAATGTGATTAAAGGCTCTTTTCCTATTTCAAAAGTTTTCGTTTTCGAGGGTAATAGCTACGTATGTTGGAAAAATGAAGATATTAGACTATTTTATGATTGCACATGGTAAAGAAAGTGCTTAAAGGCTCTTTTCCTATTTCAAAAGTTTTAGTTTTCGAGGGTAATAGCTACGTATGTTGAAAAAATGAAGATATTAGACTATTTTATGATTGCAAATGGTAAAGAATGTGATTAAAGGCTCTTTTCCTATTTCAAAAGTTTTCGTTTTCGAGGGTAATAGCTACGTATGATGAAAAAATGAAGATATTAGACTATTTTATAATTGGAAATGGTAACGAATGTGATTAAAGGCTCTTTTCCTATGTCAAAAGATTTAGTTTTCGAGGGTAATAGCTACGTATGTTGAAAAAATGAAGATATTAGACTATTTTATAATTGCAAATGGTAACGAATGTGATTAAAGGCTCTTTTCCTATGTCAAAAGTTTTAGTTTTCGAGGGTAATAGCTACGTATGTTGGACAAATGAAGATATTAGACTATTTTATGATTGCACATGGTAAAGAAAGTGATTAAAGGCTCTTTTCCTATTTCAAAAGTTTTAGTTTTCGAGGGTAATAGCTACGTATGTTGAAAAAATGAAGATATTAGACTATTTTATGATTGCAAATGGTAAAGAATGTGATTAAAGGCTCTTTTCCTATGTCAAAAGTTTTAGTTTTCGAGGGTAATAGCTACGTATGTTGAAAAAATGAAGATATTAGACTCTTTTATGATTGCAAATGGCAAAGAATGTGATTAAAGTCTCTTTTTCTATTTCAAAAGTTTTAGTTTTCGAGGGTAATAGCTACGTATGTTGAAAAAATGAAGATATTAGACTATTTTATGATTGCAAATGGTAAAGAATGTGATTAAAGGCTCTTTTCCTATGTCAAAAGTTTTATTTTTCGAGGGTAATAGCTACGTATGTTGAAAAAATGAAGATATTAGACTATTTTATGATTGCAAATGGTAAAGAAAGTGCTTAAAGGCTCTTTTCCTATTTCAAAAGTTTTAGTTTTCGAGGGTAATAGCTACGTATGTTGGAAAAATGAAGATATTAGACTATTTTATGATTGCAAATGGTAAAGAATGTGATTAAAGGCTCTTTTCCTATTTCAAAAGTTTTAGTTTTCGAGGGTAATAGCTACGTATGTTGGAAAAATGAAGATATTAGACTATTTTATGATTGCATATGGTAAAGAATGTGCTTAAAGGCTCTTTTCCTATGGCAAAAGTTTTAGTTTTCGAGGGTAATAGCTACGTATGTTGGAAAAATGAAGATATTAGACTATTTTATGATTGCACATGGTAAAGAATGTGATTAAAGGCTCTTTTCCTATGTCAAAAGTTTTAGTTTTCGAGAGTAATAGCTACGTATGTTGAAAAAATGAAGATATTAGACTATTTTATGATTGCACATGGTAAAGAATGTGATTAAAGGCTCTTTTCCTATTTCAAAAGTTTAAGTTTTCGAGGGTAATAGCTACGTATGTTGGAAAAATGAAGATATTAGACTATTTTATGATTGCACATGGTAAAGAAAGTGCTTAAAGGCTCTTTTCCTATTTCAAAAGTTTTAGTTTTCGAGGGTAATAGCTACGTATGTTGAAAAAATGAAGATATTAGACTATTTTATGATTGCAAATGGTAAAGAATGTGATTAAAGGCTCTTTTCCTATGTCAAAAGTTTTAGTTTTCGAGGGTAATAGCTACGTATGTTGAAAAAATGAAGATATTAGACTATTTTATGATTGCACATGGTAAAGAATGTGATTAAAGGCTCTTTTCCTATTTCAAAAGTTTTAGTTTTCGAGGGTAATAGCAACGTATGTTGAAAAAATGAAGATATTAGACTATTTTATGATTGCAAATGGTAAAGAATGTGATTAAAGGCTCTTTTCCTATTTCAAAAGTTTTCGTTTTCGAGGGTAATAGCTACGTATGTTGGAAAAATGAAGATATTAGACTATTTTATGATTGCACATGGTAAAGAAAGTGCTTAAAGGCTCTTTTCCTATTTCAAAAGTTTTAGTTTTCGAGGGTAATAGCTACGTATGTTGAAAAAATGAAGATATTAGACTATTTTATGATTGCAAATGGTAAAGAATGTGATTAAAGGCCTCTTTTCCTATTTCAAAAGTTTTCGTTTTCGAGGGTAATAGCTACGTATGTTGGAAAAATGAAGATATTAGACTATTTTATGATTGCACATGGTAAAGAATGTGATTAAAGGCTCTTTTCCTATGTCAAAAGTTTTAGTTTTCGAGGTTAATAGCTACGTATGTTGGAAAAATGAAGATATTAGACTATTTTATGATTGCACATGGTAAAGAAAGTGCTTAAAGGCTCTTTTCCTATTTCAAAAGTTTTAGTTTTCGAGGGTAATAGCTACGTATGTTGAAAAAATGAAGATATTAGACTATTTTATGATTGCAAATGGTAAAGAATGTGATTAAAGGCTATTTTCCTATTTCAAAAGTTTTCGTTTTCGAGGGTAATAGCTACGTATGATGAAAAAATGAAGATATTAGACTATTTTATAATTGCAAATGGTAACGAATGTGATTAAAGGCTCTTTTCCTATGTCAAAAGATTTAGTTTTCGAGGGTAATAGCTACGTATGTTGAAAAAATGAAGATATTAGACTATTTTATAATTGCAAATGGTAACAAATGTGATTAAAGGCTCTTTTCCTATGTCAAAAGTTTTAGTTTTCGAGGGTAATAGCTACGTATGTTGGAAAAATGAAGATATTAGACTATTTTATGATTGCACATGGTAAAGAAAGTGATTAAAGGCTCTTTTCCTATTTCAAAAGTTTTAGTTTTCGAGGGTAATAGCTACGTATGTTGAAAAAATGAAGATATTAGACTATTTTATGATTGCAAATGGTAAAGAATGTGATTAAAGGCTCTTTTCCTATGTCAAAAGTTTTAGTTTTCGAGGGTAATAGCTACGTATGTTGAAAAAATTAAGATTTTAGACTATTTTATGATTGCAAATGGTAAAGAATGTGATTAAAGGCTCTTTTCCTATTTCAAAAGTTTTAGTTTTCGAGGGTAATAGCTACGTATGTTGGAAAAATGAAGATATTAGACTATTTTATGATTGCACATGGTAAAGAATGTGCTTAAAGGCTCTTTTCCTATGGCAAAAGTTTTAGTTTTCGAGGGTAATAGCTACGTATGTTGGAAAAATAAAGATATTAGACTATTTTATGATTGCACATGGTAAAGAATGTGATTAAAGGCTCTTTTCCTATGTCAAAAGTTTTAGTTTTCGAGGGTAATAGCTACGTATGTTGAAAAAATGAAGATATTAGACTTTTTTATGATTGCAAATGGTAAAGAATGTGATTAAAGGCTCTTTTCCTATGTCAAAAGTTTTAGTTTTCGAGGGTAATAGCTACGTATGTTGGAAAAATGAAGATATTAGACTATTTTATGATTGCAAATGGTAAAGAATGTGATTAAAGGCTCTTTTCCTATGTCAAAAGTTTTAGTTTTCGAGGGTAATAGCTACGTATGTTGAAAAAATGAAGATATTAGACTATTTTATGATTGCAAATGGTAAAGAATGTGATTAAAGGCTCTTTTCCTATGTCAAAAGTTTTAGTTTTCGAGGGTAATAGCTACGTATGTTGAAAAAATGAAGATATTAGACTATTTTATGATTGCACATGGTAAAGAATGTGATTAAAGGCTCTTTTCCTATTTCAAAAGTTTTAGTTTTCGAGGGTAATAGCTACGTATGTTGGAAAAATGAAGATATTAGACTATTTTATGATTGCACATGGTAAAGAATGTGCTTAAAGGCTCTTTTCCTATTTCAAAAGTTTTAGTTTTCGAGGGTAATAGCTACGTATGTTGGAAAAATGAAGATATTAGACTATTTTATGATTGCAAATGGTAAAGAATGTGATTAAAGGCTCTTTTCCTATTTCAAAAGTTTTAGTTTTCGAGGGTAATAGCTACGTATGTTGGAAAAATGAAGATATTAGACTATTTTATGATTGCACATGGTAAAGAATGTGATTAAAGGCTCTTTTCCTATTTCAAAAGTTTTAGTTTTCGAGGGTAATAGCTACGTATGTTGGAAAAATGAAGATATTAGACTATTTTATGATTGCAATGGTAAAGAATGTGCTTAAAGGCTCTTTTCCTATTTCAAAAGTTTTAGTTTTCGAGGGTAATAGCTACGTATGTTGGAAAAATGAAGATATTAGACTATTTTATGATTGCACATGGTAAAGAATGTGATTAAAGGCTCTTTTCCTATTTCAAAAGTTTTAGTTTTCGAGGGTAATAGCTACGTATGTTGAAAAAATGAAGATATTAGACTATTTTATGATTGCAAATGGTAAAGAATGTGATTAAAGGCTCTTTTCCTATGTCAAAAGTTTTAGTTTTCGAGGGTAATAGCTACGTATGTTGGAAAAATGAAGATATTAGACTATTTTATGATTGCACATGGTAAAGAAATGTGATTAAAGGCTCTTTTCCTATTTCAAAAGTTTTAGTTTTCGAGGGTAATAGCTACGTATGTTGGAAAAAATGAAGATATTAGACTATTTTATGATTGCACATGGTAAAGAATGTGATTAAAGGCTCTTTTCCTATTCAAAAGTTTTAGTTTTCGAGGGTAATAGCTACGTATGTTGAAAAAATGAAGATATTAGACTATTTTATGATTGCAAATGGTAAAGAATGTGATTAAAGGCTCTTTTCCTATTTCAAAAGTTTTAGTTTTCGAGGGTAATAGCTACGTATGTTGAAAAAATGAAGATATTAGACTATTTTATGATTGCAAATGGTAAAGAATGTGATTAAAGGCTCTTTTCCTATTTCAAAAGTTTTAGTTTTCGAGGGTAATAGCTACGTATGTTGGAAAAATGAAGATATTAGACTATTTTATGATTGCAAATGGTAAAGAAAGTGATTAAAGGCTCTTTTCCTATTTCAAAAGTTTTAGTTTTCGAGGGTAATAGCTACGTATGTTGAAAAAATGAAGATATTAGACTATTTTATGATTGCAAATGGTAAAGAATGTGATTAAAGGCTCTTTTCCTATTTCAAAAGTTTTAGTTTTCGAGGGTAATAGCTACGTATGTTGAAAAAATGAAGATATTAGACTATTTTATGATTGCAAATGGTAAAGAATGTGATTAAAGGCTCTTTTCCTATGTCAAAAGTTTTAGTTTTCGAGGGTAATAGCTACGTATGTTGAAAAAATGAAGATATTAGACTATTTTATGATTGCAAATGGTAAAGAATGTGATTAAAGGCTCTTTTCCTATTTCAAAAGTTTTAGTTTTCGAGGGTAATAGCTACGTATGTTGAAAAAATGAAGATATTAGACTATTTTATGATTGCAAATGGTAAAGAATGTGATTAAAGGCTCTTTTCCTATTGTCAAAAGTTTTAGTTTTCGAGGGTAATAGCTACGTATGTTGAAAAAATGAAGATATTAGACTATTTTATGATTGCAAATGGTAAAGAATGTGATTAAAGGCTCTTTTCCTATGTCAAAAGTTTTAGTTTTCGAGGGTAATAGCTACGTATGTTGGAAAAATGAAGATATTAGACTATTTTATGATTGCAAATGGTAAAGAATGTGATTAAAGGCTCTTTTCCTATGTCAAAAGTTTTAGTTTTCGAGGGTAATAGCTACGTATGTTGGAAAAATGAAGATATTAGACTATTTTATGATTGCAAATGGTAAAGAAAGTGATTAAAGGCTCTTTTCCTATGTCAAAAGTTTTAGTTTTCGAGGGTAATAGCTACGTATGTTGAAAAAATGAAGATATTAGACTATTTTATGATTGCAAATGGTAAAGAATGTGATTAAAGGCTCTTTTCCTATGTCAAAAGTTTTAGTTTTCGAGGGTAATAGCTACGTATGTTGAAAAAATGAAGATATTAGACTATTTTATGATTGCAAATGGTAAAGAATGTGATTAAAGGCTCTTTTCCTATTTCAAAAGTTTTAGTTTTCGAGGGTAATAGCTACGTATGTTGGAAAAAATGAAGATATTAGACTATTTTATGATTGCAAATGGTAAAGAATGTGATTAAAGGCTCTTTTCCTATGGCAAAAGTTTTAGTTTTCGAGGGTAATAGCTACGTATGTTGAAAAATGAAGATATTAGACTATTTTATGATTGCACATGGTAAAGAATGTGATTAAAGGCTCTTTTCCTATGTCAAAAGTTTTAGTTTTCGAGGGTAATAGCTACGTATGTTGAAAAAATGAAGATATTAGACTATTTTATGATTGCAAATGGTAAAGAATGTGATTAAAGGCTCTTTTCCTATGTCAAAAGTTTTAGTTTTCGAGGGTAATAGCTACGTATGTTGGAAAAATGAAGATATTAGACTATTTTATGATTGCAAATGGTAAAGAATGTGATTAAAGGCTCTTTTCCTATGTCAAAAGTTTTAGTTTTCGAGGGTAATAGCTACGTATGTTGAAAAAATGAAGATATTAGACTATTTTATGATTGCAAATGGTAAAGAATGTGATTAAAGGCTCTTTTCCTATGTCAAAAGTTTTAGTTTTCGAGGGTAATAGCTACGTATGTTGAAAAAATGAAGATATTAGACTATTTTATGATTGCAAATGGTAAAGAATGTGATTAAAGGCTCTTTTCCTATTTCAAAAGTTTTAGTTTTCGAGGGTAATAGCTACGTATGTTGGAAAAATGAAGATATTAGACTATTTTATGATTGCACATGGTAAAGAATGTGATTAAAGGCTCTTTTCCTATCAAAAGTTTTAGTTTTCGAGGGTAATAGCTACGTATGTTGAAAAAATGAAGATATTAGACTATTTTATGATTGCAAATGGTAAAGAATGTGATTAAAGGCTCTTTTCCTTGTCAAAAGTTTTAGTTTTCGAGGGTAATAGCTACGTATGTTGGAAAAAATGAAGATATTAGACTATTTTATGATTGCACATGGTAAAGAATGTGATTAAAGGCTCTTTTCCTATTTCAAAAGTTTTAGTTTTCGAGGGTAATAGCTACGTATGTTGAAAAAATGAAGATATTAGACTATTTTATGATTGCAAATGGTAAAGAATGTGATTAAAGGCTCTTTTCCTATGTCAAAAGTTTTAGTTTTCGAGGGGTAATAGCTACGTATGTGTATGGAAAAAATGAAGATATTAGACTATTTTATGATTGCAAATGGTAAAGAATGTGATTAAAGGCTCTTTTCCTATGTCAAAAGTTTTAGTTTTCGAGGGTAATAGCTACGTATGTTGAAAAAATGAAGATATTAGACTATTTTATGATTGCAAATGGTAAAGAATGTGATTAAAGGCTCTTTTCCTATTTCAAAAGTTTTAGTTTTCGAGGGTAATAGCTACGTATGTTGAAAAAATGAAGATATTAGACTATTTTATGATTGCAAATGGTAAAGAATGTGATTAAAGGCTCTTTTCCTATGTCAAAAGTTTTAGTTTTCGAGGGTAATAGCTACGTATGTGAAAAAATGAAGATATTAGACTATTTTATGATTGCAAATGGTAAAGAATGTGATTAAAGGCTCTTTTCCTATGTCAAAAGTTTTAGTTTTCGAGGGTAATAGCTACGTATGTTGGAAAAATGAAGATATTAGACTATTTTATGATTGCAAATGGTAAAGAATGTGATTAAAGGCTCTTTTCCTATGTCAAAAGTTTTAGTTTTCGAGGGTAATAGCTACGTATGTTGGAAAAATGAAGATATTAGACTATTTTATGATTGCACATGGTAAAGAAAGTGCTTAAAGGCTCTTTTCCTATTTCAAAAGTTTTAGTTTTCGAGGGTAATAGCTACGTATGTTGGAAAAATGAAGATATTAGACTATTTTATGATTGCACATGGTAAAGAATGTGATTAAAGGCTCTTTTCCTATGTCAAAAGTTTTAGTTTTCGAGGGTAATAGCTACGTATGTTGAAAAAATGAAGATATTAGACTATTTTATGATTGCACATGGTAAAGAAAGTGATTAAAGGCTCTTTTCCTATTTCAAAAGTTTTAGTTTTCGAGGGTAATAGCTACGTATGTTGAAAAAATGAAGATATTAGACTATTTTATGATTGCAAATGGTAAAGAATGTGATTAAAGGCTCTTTTCCTATGTCAAAAGTTTTAGTTTTCGAGGGTAATAGCTACGTATGTTGAAAAAATGAAGATATTAGACTATTTTATGATTGCAAATGGTAAAGAATGTGATTAAAGGCTCTTTTCCTATTTCAAAAGTTTTAGTTTTCGAGGGTAATAGCTACGTATGTTGAAAAATGAAGATATTAGACTATTTTATGATTGCACATGGTAAAGAATGTGATTAAAGGCTCTTTTCCTATTTCAAAAGTTTTAGTTTTCGAGGGTAATAGCTACGTATGTTGAAAAAATGAAGATATTAGACTATTTTATGATTGCAAATGGTAAAGAATGTGATTAAAGGCTCTTTTCCTATTTCAAAAGTTTTAGTTTTCGAGGGTAATAGCTACGTATGTTGGAAAAATGAAGATATTAGACTATTTTATGATTGCACATGGTAAAGAAAGTGATTAAAGGCTCTTTTCCTATTTCAAAAGTTTTAGTTTTCGAGGGTAATAGCTACGTATGTTGAAAAAATGAAGATATTAGACTATTTTATGATTGCAAATGGTAAAGAATGTGATTAAAGGCTCTTTTCCTATGTCAAAAGTTTTAGTTTTCGAGGGTAATAGCTACGTATGTTGAAAAAATGAAGATATTAGACTATTTTATGATTGCAAATGGTAAAGAATGTGATTAAAGGCTCTTTTCCTATGTCAAAAGTTTTAGTTTTCGAGGGTAATAGCTACGTATGTTGAAAAAATGAAGATATTAGACTATTTTATGATTGCACATGGTAAAGAATGTGATTAAAGGCTCTTTTCCTATGTCAAAAGTTTTAGTTTTCGAGGGTAATAGCTACGTATGTTGGAAAAATGAAGATATTAGACTATTTTATGATTGCTAATGGTAAAGAATGTGATTAAAGGCTGCTTTCCTATGTCAAAAAGTTTTAGTTTTCGAGGGTAATAGCTACGTATGTTGGAAAAATGAAGATATTAGACTATTTTATGATTGCACATGGTAAAGAAAGTGCTTAAAGGCTCTTTTCCTATTTCAAAAGTTTTAGTTTTCGAGGGTAATAGCTACGTATGTTGGAAAAATGAAGATATTAGACTATTTTATGATTACAAATGGTAAAGAAAGTGATTAAAGGCTCTTTTCCTATGTCAAAAGTTTTAGTTTTCGAGGGTAATAGCTACGTATGTTGAAAAAATGAAGATATTAGACCATTTTATGATTGCACATGGTAAAGAAAGTGCTTAAAGGCTCTTTTCCTATTTCAAAAGTTTTAGTTTTCGAGGGTAATAGCTACGTATGTTGAAAAATGAAGATATTAGACTATTTTATGATTGCAAATGGTAAAGAATGTGATTAAAGGCTCTTTTCCTATTTCAAAAGTTTTAGTTTTCGAGGGTAATAGTTACGTATGTTGGAAAAATGAAGATATTAGACTATTTTATGATTGCACATGGTAAAGAATGTGCTTAAAGGCTCTTTTCCCTATGGCAAAAGTTTTAGTTTTCGAGGGTAATAGCTACGTATGTTGGAAAAAATGAAGATATTAGACTATTTTATGATTGCACATGGTAAAGAATGTGATTAAAGGCTCTTTTTCCTATGTCAAAAGTTTTAGTTTTCGAGGGTAATAGCTACGTATGTTGAAAAAATGAAGATATTAGACTATTTTATGATTGCACATGGTAAAGAATGTGATTAAAGGCTCTTTTCCTATTTCAAAAGTTTAAGTTTTCGAGGGTAATAGCTACGTATGTTGGAAAAATGAAGATATTAGACTATTTTATGATTGCACATGGTAAAGAATGTGATTAAAGGCTCTTTTCCTATGTCAAAAGTTTTAGTTTTCGAGGGTAATTAGCTACGTATGTTGAAAAAATGAGAGATATTAGACTATTTTATAATTGCAATAGTAACGAATGGATTAAAGGCTCTTTTCCTATGTCAAAGTTTTCTGTTTTTGTAAAGAATGTGATTAAGAATCTTTTCCAATGTCAAAAGTTTAAGTTTTGAGGGTAATAGCTACGTATGTCTGAAAAATGAAGATATTAGACTATTTTATGATTGCACATGGTAAAGAAAGTGCTTAAAGGCTCTTTTCCTATTTCAAAAGTTTTAGTTTTCGAGGGTAATAGCTACGTATGTTGGAAAAATGAAGATATTAGACTATTTTATGATTGCACATGGTAAAGAAAGTGCTTAAAGGCTCTTTTTCCTATTTCAAAAGTTTTAGTTTTCGAGGGTAATAGCTACGTATGTTGAAAAAATGAAGATATTAGACTATTTTATGATTGCAAATGTAAAGAATGTGATTAAAGGCTCTTTTCCTATGTCAAAAGTTTTAGTTTTCGAGGGTAATAGCTACGTATGTTGAAAAAATGAAGATATTAGACTATTTTATGATTGCAAATGGTAAAGAATGTGATTAAAGGCTCTTTTTCTATGTCAAAAGTTTTAGTTTTCGAGGGTAATAGCTACGTATGTTGAAAAAATGAAGATATTAGACTATTTTATGATTGCACATGGTAAAGAATGTGATTAAAGGCTCTTTTCCTATTTCAAAACTTTTCGTTTTCGAGGGTAATAGCTACGTATATTGGAAAAATGAAGATATTAGACTATTTTATGATTGCAAATGGTAAAGAATGTGATTAAAGGCTCTTTTCCTTATG
>NW_027065586.1:0-21432 GCF_032884065.1 Artemia franciscana | reverse complement strand
ATAAAGTAAATGATGATTTATTTTGCAGTTAACTAGAATTTATTCTTAATTATTAAGCATGGTTAAGTTGCCTATACATGTTAGTATAGGCAATAGTTCGTTCTTTATTATAACATTAAGCCACACGTCGGGTAGTTATAACCTAACAAAAAATAAAACTAATTTTAAACTTTTCCGGTACTTTTCTAGTTTCAATTAAAAAACCAAATTATTGCTTAGACGCCATAAATAGTTTTTGTAATTTACATAATAACTTCAGCGATCCTGAACTGAGAAGTAAAATAAAATAAAATTATCTTGTCAATATATAAACGTGCATAGATATTGCATTCACCTATTACGTCATATATGGTTACAACCAGTGCTGTCACTTACTTGAAGGACTTCTACTTGAAGTACTACTTAAGTAAAATTTTCCATTACTTGTACTTATACTTAAGTAAAATCTCTACGGTGTACTTATTACTTGATACTCAAATATGAAGTCAAAAATGTCCGAAGATATACTCCATCGAAAACAGTTAGAGACGTCAGATATGACTTTTGATTTTACATCAGAAATTTATAACTACACTTTAGTTATTATAGAAGATTTGTGCGTACGTATGGCAAACAAACCTCTTCAGGATTTGGGAATGCCTTCACCTAACCGTATCGCTGCTGTTTCGACATGTGTAGAATTGGATCGTGAACAAAGTTACAGTACGAGTGATCTATTGTCGTATGTAAAAAATAACATTTCCAGGTTAACGTCGGAACAAAAAGACATTTATGATACGATAATGCATTGTGTCGATAACAACGTTGGAGAAATTTTCTTTTTGGATGCGCCAGGAGGTACTGGTAAAACGTTTGTGATAAAACTGATTCTGGCATCAATTCGATCAAAAAATAAGATAGCGTTGGCAATTGCGTCGTCCGGAATAGCCGCAACATTGCTGCCTGGTGGAAGAACTGCTCATTCCGCTTTGAAATTGCCTCTGAATTTGCATTCTACAGAAACTCCCACGTGCAATATTTCCAAATCATCTGGGATGGGTAAAGTATTGCAGCAATGCAAACTTATTATTTGCGATGAGTGCACAATGGCACACAAAAAATCGCTCGAGGCTCTGGATCAATGCTTGAAAGATTTGAGAGGGAAGTCGAAACCCTTTGGCAGCACATTAATATTGCTCGCGGGAGATTTCAGGCAAACATTACCTATAATACCTAGATCAACTCCTGCAGACGAAATGAATGCTTGCCTGAAAAATTCTAATTTATGGGCACACGTAAAAATATTAAAATTAACTACAAATATGCGTGTCCGATTGCAAAACGATAACTCTGGTCAAACATTTTCAGATCAATTGCTGGCAATTGGAAAAGGAAAGCTCCCAGTAGACTCAATTTCAGGACGTATACAACTACCTGCTGATTTCTGTAATTTAGTGACATTCCGAATATTCTAAAAAATTATAAAAATAATAAATGGCTAAGTGAAAGAGCGATTCTCGCACCCAAAAATATAGACGTCCACGAAATCAACAATATTGTTTTGACCAAGATTCGAGACCAGGCAGTCCTTTACAAGTCAGTCGACACAGTTTTGGAACCAAATGAAGCGGTTAATTATCCATCTGAATTTTTAAATTCCATAGATCTTTCAGGGTTTCCACCACACGTGCTACAACTAAAAATAGGCGTACCAATAATACTTTTAAGAAATATCAACCCACCAAAGCTTTGCAATGGCACGCGACTTACCGTAAAAAAAAACAATGGAAAACCTAATAGAGGCCACAATCTTGACAGGGCCTTTTGAGGGTGAGGCTGTTCTTATTCCTCGCATTCCCATGATTCCAACGGATCTGCCTTTTAAATTTAAAAGATTGCAATTCCCAATTCGATTAGCATTTGCAATCACCATTAACAAAGCTCAAGGTCAATCATTAGAAAAATGTGGTATAGATCTTAATCCTGATTGTTTTTCCCATGGACAATTGTACGTTGCATGTTCGAGGGTCGGTAAACCTGACAATCTATTTATATGAAGCGACAATTGGACAGCGAAAAATGTTGTATATTCGCAAGTTTTACGCAGTTAATTTGTATTGTATCTATCTATCTATCTATCTATATAAAAACGGGTTGTGTGTATGCATGTTTGTTTCTTTGTAAAAAGAGCGTTTGCATATGACGTCATTATTAGTACATACGGCTTTGTATATGCACAGACAATGGGAAAGCCAAGAATGTTGTATATTCGCAATTTTTACGTAGTTTGAAACACATATATAAATCTATCTATATTCAGAGGTGGGACACAGGGACACAACTACAATGGTGCGTAACTAATATGGCGCGTAACGACTTACGCGCGCTGGGGGGCTTGGGGGGGCGCGAAGCGCCCCACCAACTAGGTGTTGGGGTGGCGCGAAGCGCCACCCCAACAGCTAGTAGATATATATATATATATATATTTTTAACTACGTAAAACTTGCGAGTATACAACATTCTTGGCTGTCCCATTGTCTGTGCATATAAATAGATTGTCAGGTTTACCGACTCTTGAACATGCAACATATAATTGCCCATGGGAAAAACAATCTATATTCAGATCTATACCTCATTATTCTAATGATTGCCCTTTAGCTTTGTTGATGGTGATTGCTAATCGACCATTCCATCTGTCGCCGTCGTCATTTATATATCCCCCTGTGCCCCCGGAGTCCCCGTTGTAGTTGTGTCCCTGTTTCCCGGTCGTCATTTATATTCCCTGTGTCCCGGTCGTCATTTGTGTCCCGGTGTCCCAGTCTGTAATTTCTCTTTGAGTGTCCCGGTCGTCATTTATAATCCTTGTGTCCTGGTATACCGGTCGTCATTTGTGTCCCGGTGTCCCGATCTATATATACATTCGTTTTTGAATTGGTCTTTTTTTTTAGTTTTTAGTTTTTTACCTTTTTTTAGTTTTTTTTTAGTTATACCTCATGATTCTAATGATTGCCCTTGAGCTTTGTTGATGGTGATTGCTAATCGAACATTCCTTGTGTTCCGGTCGCTTTCTCTTTGAGTGTCCCGGTCTTCATTTATATTCCCTATGTCCCGGTGTCCCGGTTGTCATTTATGTCCCGATGTCCGGTCTGTAATTTCGTCAGTCGACAAACATGACGTCAGTCGACACACGAACATTCATTGTGTCCCCGTCGTCATTTATATATCCCCCTGTGCCCCCCAGCGTCCCCGTTGTAGTTGTGTCCCTGTGTCCCGGTCGTCATTTATATTCCCTGTGTCCCGGTCGTCATTTGTGTCCCGGTCTGTATATACATTCGTTTTTGAATTGGTATATGATGAAATAAATTTTTGTGTTTTTTCCCCTTTTTTTTATACAACAAAGAATATACAACATTCTTGGCTGTCCCATTGTCTGTGCATATAAATAGATTGTCAGGTTTACTGACTCTTGAACATGCAACAAATAATTGTCCATGGGAAAAACAATACGTATTCAGATCTATACCTCATTATTCTAATGATGTGTCCCTGTGTCCCGGTCGTCATTTATATTCCCTGTGTCCCGGTCGTCATTTGTGTCCCGGTGTCCCAGTTTGTAATTTCTCTTTGAGTGTCCCGGTCGTCATTTATCTTCCCTGTGTCCCGGTGTCCTGGTCGTCATTTGTGTCCCCGGTGTCCCGGTCTGTAATTTCTATTCGAACAATCCCTGTGTCCCGGTCGTCATTTATATATCTCGCCTCTGCCCACGGCGTCCCCGTTGTAGTTGTGTCCCTGTGTCCCGGTCGTCATTTATATTCCCTGTGTCCCGGTCAGTCATGATTTGTGTCCGGGTGTCCCAGTCTGTAATTTCTCTTTGAGGTTCCCGGTCGTCATTTATATTCCCTGTGTCCCGGTCGTCATTTATGTCCTGGTGTCCCGGTATGTAATTTCATCAGTTGACAAACACGACGTCAGTCGACAAACAACTTCATGACGCATACAGCTCAATCCTTATAATGACGTCAGTCGACAAACATGACGTCAGTCGACACACAAACATGACGTCACTCGACACAGACACACACACAGAGACAACTTATTTTTATATATATAGATGTCCCGGTCGTTATTTGTGTTCTGGTGCTTTGTTGATGGTGACTGCTAATCGAACATTCCTTGTGTCCCGGTCGCTTTCTCTTTGAGTGTCCCGGTCGTCATTTATATTCCCTATGTCCCGGTCGTCATTTGTGTCCCGATGTCCCGGTCTGTAATTTCGTTAGTCGACAAACATGACGTCAGTCGACACACGAACATTCATTGTGTCCCCGTCGTCAATTATACATCCCCCTGTGGCCCCCGGCGTCCCCGTTGTAGTTGTGTCCCTGTGTCCCGGTCGTCATTTATATTCCATGTGTCCCGGTCTTCATTTGTGTCCCGGTGTCTCGGTCTGTATATACATTCGTTTTTGAATTGGTATATGATGAAATAAATTTTTGTGTTTTTCCCCCTTTTTTTCTTTTTAGTTTTTTTTTTGGTTTTTACTGTTTTTTTATTTTTTTTTATTTTTTCTTTTTAGTTTTTTTTTTTAGTTTTTACCTTTTTAGTTTTTTTTTTTATTTGTTTTTTTAGTTTTGTTTTTTTCCTTTATTTTTCAGTTTTTTTCCTTTTTTTCTTTTTTTTCTTTTTTATTTTTTTAGTTTTTTAGTTTTTTTTATTAGTTTTTAGTTTTTTTTTCTTTTTGTTTTTTTTGTAGTTTTTACCTTTTTTAGTTTTTTTAGTTTTTATTTTACTTATGTCCTGGTCGTCATTTATATTCCCTGTGTCCCGGTCGTCATTTGTGTCCCGGTGCTTTGTTGATGGTGATTGCTAATCGAACATTCCTTTTGTCACGGTCGCTTTCTCTTTTAGTGTCCCGGTCGTCATTTATATTCCCTACTAGCTGTTGGGGGTGTATAGCTGTTGGTATATTCCCTAACCACCACCTAGTTGGTGGGGCGCTTCGCGCCCCCCCCCCCCCAAGCCCCCTCGCGCGCGTAAGTCGTTAAGCGCCATATTAGTTGCGCGCCATTGTAGTTGTGTCCCTGTGTCCCACCTGTGAATAGAGATAGATATATATATATATATATACTACTACTACTAATAACTCACTGCAGCACCAAGCCGCCTGAGGCCAACACAGCTACGCACGCTCCTCTTCCAACCTCATCTATTTAAAACCACCCTCTTTACACCCTCCCAGGAAGTTCCCATTTCCTTTAAATCTTTATTTATGACATCCTCCCAACCCAGACAAGGACGACCTGCTTTCCGTGTAGCCCCAGACGGTTTGCCAAAAAGGACAATCTTCGGTAATCTGTCATCCTTCATCCGTAGAACGTGGCCTAGCCATCTCAACCTTTCTTTCATTATAGCCTCAGAAAGCGG
Source organism: Artemia franciscana (assembly GCF_032884065.1). Lineage (NCBI taxonomy): Eukaryota > Metazoa > Arthropoda > Branchiopoda > Anostraca > Artemiidae > Artemia > Artemia franciscana. The sequence continues at coordinate 16,032 of NW_027065586.1, read as the reverse complement.
GATTTAACCACACTTTTCATACAACCTACTGTTTGAAATACGGTTGGTCAGCCGGGTACCCAGAACAATCCGTAGGCAATTTCTCTGGAAAACATCTACTAAATTTTCATCTGCTTTTCGGAGTGCCCATGCTTCAGAGCCATATTTGACCACTGTCATCACTGTAGCTTCCAATATTCTAATCTTGGTTTGTAGACTTATCTTTCTATTCTTCCAAACTTTTTTTAACTGTGAAAAAACACCCTGGGCCTTAGCTATTCTACTTTTAACACTGCTCCCACCATCTTTACTAATAATACTACCAAGGTAACTGAAGCTCCCAACCTGATCAATCTTTTCGTTACCTAATGTCACCTGTTCATCTTCAATTATTCTTAGCCTAATTACCTTAGTCTTCTTAACATTAATTTTCAAGCCTATTTTAGCACCCTGAACTCGTAAAACCTCTAAAAAATTCATTCATTTTGCTCACACTTTCATCTAATATGCTTAAATCATTAGCATAATCTAAGTCCAGGAGCGTTCTTCCTCCCCATTTGATTCCATGGTCTCCAATTGCCATTCCTGTGCTCCTTAAGATGAAGTCCATCAAAATGATCCATATAAAGGGGGATAGAACACAACCCTGCTCAACTCCTGATTTAATACAAAACCAGTTGCTAACCTCAACGGCAGCAGTATTATTCTCGTACATAGCACAAATCACTTTAATGTATTTTTCAGGTATAACATATAACGACAAGACCTTTGTTAACGCTGTTCTATCAACAGAATCGAAAGCTTGCTCATAATTGATAAGACTGAGGACCAAAGGTGTTTGATAACGAAGGGACTTCTCAATTATTAACCTAAGAGTGAAAAGATGGTCGACACATCCTCTACCTTTTCTAAAACCGCATTGTTCTTCCCTTAAAACTTTGTCTACAGCATGTCTCAGTCTAAAAAGTAGCTAATGCCTCGATAATTACGACACTCACTCTTGTCACCTTTCTTATACAGTGGTTTAATTAAGGTTTTCCTAAAATCATTGGGTACTTCCCCTTTTTCAAAAATCATGTTCATAATCTTCAGTAGCTTATTCCTAACCTCAGAGCCACCATATTTAAGAAACTCATTAATCATACTATCAGCACCTGGGGCCTTATTATTTTTTAATCCTTTTAGTACTGTCGCTAATTCTTCCTCACTAAACAAATCTTCCTTCACATCCAAGGTATCACAAACTTTTTCATTTTCATCTATATCTTTTCCTGCAACTGTATCTCGGTTTAGCACATTCTCAAAATGTTCCACCCATCTTTCTTTAACTTTTTCCTTATCACTAATTGTGGCCCCATTTCTATCTTTAACTGGGACTAGTCTGGATTGGCTACTCCCTTTCAATTTATTAACATGCCAGTATAATATTTTACTATTATGCCGTCTAGCCGCATCTTCCAGACCCTCAGCAATTTTATCCATCGCCTCCACTTCACATCTCCTTAGTTCATATTTTAATGCTTTCTCCACTTTCGTTACATTCCTTTTGTTTTCATACGACCTATCACTCAGATAATTCTTATACAAACCCCTTCTACTCTCTATTAAACCTAAAGCTTTTTCACTAATATTCCTAGTTGCAGTCTTAGCACTCTTCCCTAGGACACCAGCAACTTCACAAATTGTTTTTCTGAAATTATTCCATCCATCTTCCACATTGTCAAATTTTAAACTCTCAAGTTTAGTACTCAACTGTTCCTGGAATTTTTTTTCTCAAATTTTCATCCTGAAGTCTACCAACATCATAACTTTCCGGGAAGGAGTTACCCTTCCGAAATTTCAGCTTTAAATTAACCTTAGACACTACTAGATGGTGATCTTTACTTTTAACATCAATAACGGCACTCCTATATACCCTAGTATCCTGTATTGATCCTGCTAGTCTTCTGTTTACAATAACATAATCAATAAGGTTTGCTGTCTTACCATCACGTGAATGCCATGTCAACTTATGGGTCATTTTGTGACCAAACACTGTATTGGTTATAACTAGGTTGTTATACCTACAAAATTGCAAAAGCCTATAGCCATTACTGTTTTCTTTTCCTACACTAAATTTACCTAGGCTAGGATACCATCTATCCCTATTTCCACCAGCCTGGGCATTAAAATCTCCTAGCAAAAACACCATATTTCTACCTGGTACCCTGTCTATTTGCTCCTGTAACTGTAAGTAAAATTCATCTGAGTCACAAGTATCTCCATCAGTTGGTTCAATGAGGGCATATACTACTATAACTGATACCCTAAACTTTTTAGTCTTAAAATGAGCAATTAGTATTCTATTATTAATACCTTCCAGCCTAAACAAGACTTAGCAGCTTCCTTATTCATCATGAGCCCTACTCCCTGTCTATGTACCCTATCCTTCCTGCCTGAGTAAACAAATTCTATGTCACCTAATTTCATGCTTCCTATCCCTGGGATATGAGTTTCTGAAACTCCTAATAAATCCAGTTCAAACCGCCTGAATTCGTCAGTCAAAATGTCGATGCGATATTCATTTTTTAACGTCGTAACATTCCAAGTTCCAATTTTCATGTTCTTTAAATCTTTGAAATTATTTTGGCCTCAAGGAAAGCAGTGATCCCGGATACCAGTGCAGGATGGGGACCAACATATCTTCTCAAGTCTACACCGAAGCGCTTAAGCCGGCTTAGAACCGGACAGCAAGAAGTCCCTGGGACCTCCAGTAAGTTGGAGGCTTTGTGCAATCCTGGGCCCATCTTGGTCACAACATGGTTTTCAGCACTTGGCGATGCTCTTCTATCCACAAGAGTCGAAATCCTGCACAGACAGTCCCAAGCTTATTACCTCCGACTCATTATATATTCATGCCTACAAATATTATGTTACTACGGAGAGGCAGCCTATAGTAGATAAATTAGCTAGGAAGAGGTTTTTCAGCCCGAAAACGCCCATCAAAACAAACCAAGCCCAGAAAAATATCCAATAATTAGAATTCCGTACGAGTGCTGTGTTGTTTACTAGGCTATAATTTCCTCGAGGGGCGCCACTCCTCAAGTGGGAAAAATTGACCGCAAGTTTCCCAGTCTTGCAGGTACCCCGAAAGGGTCAAGGCAGTCTTTACAGAGGCCGTTGTCCATAAATCTGGATCTTACGCCCTGCCGCAGTTGTCCTCCTATAGAGGATCCTCCCACGATGGTGTTCTGCTTCACCATGCAATTTAACCCATTACTGGGAGAAGGTTTGTAACTCATCTGACGTGTGAACACGGCAGTGGGCCATGTTGAGTGTACATTTGAGGGGCCATCTTCCTCCTCCACCTGTAATTATGACCCCCAGGGGAGGGTTTCCCAGTTTCTATTATGGACCCCACTGGGACAAGGTCCTACTTGGTCTAAGCCTCCTATGGAGCTACTCTACCTATCTGTAGGGCATTCCCCTATCTGTTGTCCTCTACCAAAACCTAGCATGATTATCTAATAATTAACTAACTAATGCAACTAATAAATAGTTGCAGTAAATTGCAACTTTACTTTAATTTAGACTATAAAGTAAAGGACAAAAATAACAGATACAAGCTCTGTTGTCCTCTGCTAAAACCTAGCATGCAAACTAATATCTAATTAACTGTTGCAACTAATTAATATTGTGATAAAGTACAACTTTCCTTTTAATTTATACCATAAAATAAAGAAAACACAAAAAAGCTCTATTGTGCTCTTCCACAACCTAGCATGTTAACTAATAATTAACTAATAAATAACCCATTTGGCCTGATTGCAACACCTCACAAGCCAAACCTTATAGAAAACACCTTTAAGAAATTAAATTAAGAAGGAAACTTATTAGAAACCCTGCTAGTACTGCAAAAGTAGATCTAAGTATCCAAATTAGCCTGTTTGAAACATCTCACAAGCCAACACCCTATAGAAAACGCCTTTGAGAATTTAAATGAATAAGAAAACTTATTAGAAACTCTGCTGGTACTGCAAAAGTAGACCTAAGCAGCCAGTTTCGCCAGTTTGAAACATCTCACAAGCCAGAGCCTTATAGAAAACACCTTTGAGAATTTAAATGAATAAGAAGACTTATTAGAAACTCTGCTAATACTGCAAAAGTAGACCTAAGTAGCCAATTTAGCCTGTTTGAAACATCTCACAAGCCAACACCCTATAGAGAACACTTTTGAGAATTTAAATGAAGAAGAAAACTTATGAGAAACTCTGCTAATTCTGCAAAAGTAGACCTAAGTAGCCAATTTAGCCTGTTTGAAACATCTCACAAGCCAAAACCCTATAGAAACCACCTTTGAGAACTCAAATGAAGAAGAAAACTTATGAAAAACTCTGCTAATACTGCAAAAGTAGACCTAAGTAGCCAATTTAGCCTGTTTGAAACATCTCACAAGCCAACACCCTATAGAGAACACCTTTGAGAATTTAAATGAAGAAGAAAACTTATTAGAAACTGCTAATACTGCAAAAGTGGACCTAAGTAGCCAATTTAGCCTGTTTGAAACATCTCACAAGCCAACACCCTATAGAGAACACCTTTGAGAATTTAAATGAATAAGAAAAGTTATTAGAAACTGCTAATACTGCAAAAGTAGACCTAAGTAGCCAATATATATATATATATATATATATATATATATATATATATATATATATATATATATATATATATATATATATATATATATATATATATATATATATATATATATATATATATATATATATATATATATATATAAGTTGCATGTAAATAGATTGTCAGGTTTACTGACTCTTGAACATGCAACATATAATTGTCCATGGGAAAACAATCCGTATTCAGATCTATACCTCATTATTCTAATGATGTGTCCTTGTGTCCCCGTCGTCATTTATATTCCCTGTGTCCCGGTTGTCATTTTTGTCCCGGTGTTCCAGTTTGTAATTTCTCTTTGAGTGTCCCGGTCGTCATTTATATTCCCTGTGTCCCGGTGTCCTGGTCGTCATTTGTGTCCCGGTCTGTAATTTCTATTCGAACAATCTCTGTGTCCCGGTCGTCATTTTTGTCCTGGTGTTCCAGTTTGTAATTTCTCTTTGAGTGTCCCGGTCGTCATTTATATTCCCTGTGTCCCGGTTTCCTGGTCGTCATTTGTGTCCCGGTGTCCCGGTCTGTAATTTCTATTCGAACAATCCCTGTGTCCCGGTCGTCATTTATATATCCCGCCTGTGCCCCCGGCGTCCCCGTTGTAGTTTTGTTCCTGTGTCCCGGTCGTCATTTATATTCCCTGTGTCCCGGTCGTGATTTGTGTCCGGGTGTCCCAGTCTGTAATTTCTCTTTGAGGTTCCCGGTCGTCATTTATATTCCCTGCGTCCCGGTCGTCATTTGTTTCCCGGTGTCCCGGTATGTAATTTCATCAGTTGACAAAGATAACGTCAGTCGACAAACAACTTCATGACGCATACAGCTCAATCCTTATAATGAGGTCAGTCGACAAACATGACGTCAGTCGACACACAAACATGACGTCACTCGACACACACACACACACACAAACAGACAACTTATTTATATATGTATAAATAGATGTCCCGGTGTCCCGCCCGTCATTTGTGTCCTGATGTCCCGGTCTGTAATTTCGTCAGTCGACAAACATGACGTCAGTCGACACACAAACATGACGTCAATCGACACACACACACAGACAACTCATTTTTATATATATAGATAAGTTGGCTGTGTGTCGAGTGACGTCATGTTTGTGTGTCGACTGACGTCATGTGTGTCGACTGACGAAATTACAGACCGGGACATCGGGACACAAATGACGACCGGGACACCGGGACATCTATCTATATATATAAATAAAAACTAGCTGTTGGTGGCCTCGCGCCACCCCAACACCTAGTTGGTGGGGCGCTTCGCGCCCCCCCCAAGCCTCCCCGCGCGCGTAAGTCGTTACGCGCCATATTAGTTACGCGCCATTGTAGTTGTGTCCCTGTGTCCCACCTGTGAATATAGATAGATTTATATATGTGTTTCAAACTACGTAAAAATTGCGAATATACAACATTCTTGGCTTTCCCATTGTCTGTGGATATACAAAGCTTGCGAGGAATAAGAACAGCCTCACCCTCAAAAGGCCCTGTCAAGATTGTGGCCTCTATTAGGTTTTCCATTGTTTTTTTTACGGCAAGTCGCGTGCCATTGCAAAGCTTTGGTGGGTTGATATTTCTTAAAAGTATTATTGGTACGCCTATTTTTAGTTGTAGCACGTGTGGTGGAAACCCTGAAGGATCTATGGAATTTAAAAATTCAGATGGATAATTAACCGCTTCATTTGGTTCCAAAACTGTGTCGACTGACTTGTAAAGGACTGCCTGGTCTCGAATCTTGGTCAAAACAATATTGTTGATTTCGTGGACGTCTATATTTTTGGGTGCAAGAATCACTCTTTCACTTAGCCATTTATTATTTTTATAATTTTTTAGAATATTCGGAAATACTTTTTCAATCAATTCATTTTTGGACGTCACTAAATTACAGAAATCAGCAGGTAGTTGTATACGTGCTGAAATTGAGTCTACTGGGAGCTTTCTGTTTCCAATTGCCAGCAATTGATCTGAAAATGTTTGACCAGAGTCTTGCGAATATACAACATTCTTGGCTTTCCCATCGTCTGTGCATATACAAAGCCGTATGTACTAATAATGACGTCATATGCAAACGCTCTTTTTACAAACAAACAAACATGCATACACACAACTCGTTTTTATATAGATAGATAGATAGATAGATAGATACAATACAAATTAACTGCGTAAAACTTGCGAATATACAACATTCTTCGCTTTTTTATATAGATAGATAGATAGATAGATAGATACAATACAAATTAACTGCGTAAAACTTGCGAATATACAACATTCTTCGCTGTCCAATTGTCGCTGCATATAAATAGATTGTCAGGTTTACCGACCCTCGAACATGCAACGTACAATTGTCCATGGGAAAAACAATCAGTATCAAGATCTATACCACATTTTTCTAATGATTGACCTTGAGCTTTGTTAATGGTGATTTCAAATGCTAATCGAATTGGGAATTGCAATCTTTTAAATTGAAAAGGCAGATCCGTTGGAATCATGGGAATGCGAGGAATAAGAACAGCCTCACCCTCAAAAGGCCCTGTCAAGATTGTGGCCTCTATTAGGTTTTCCATTGTTTTTTTTACGGCAAGTCGCGTGCCATTGCAAAGCTTTGGTGGGTTGATATTTCTTAAAAGTATTATTGGTACGCCTATTTTTAGTTGTAGCACGTGTGGTGGAAACCCTGAAAGATCTATGGAATTTAAAAATTCAGATGGATAATTAACCGCTTCATTTGGTTCCAAAACTGTGTCGACTGACTTGTAAAGGACTGCCTGGTCTCGAATCTTGGTCAAAACAATATTGTTGATTTCGTGGACGTCTATATTTTTGGGTGCGAGAATCGCTCTTTCACTTAGCCATTTATTATTTTTATAATTTTTTAGAATATTCGGAAATACTTTTTCAATCAATTCATTTTTGGACGTCACTAAATTACAGAAATCAGCAGGTAGTTGTATACGTCTGAAATTGAGTCTACTGGGAGCTTTCCGTTTCCAATTGCCAGCAATTGATCTGAAAATGTTTGACCAGAGTCATCGTTTTGCAATCGGACACGCATATTTGTAGTTCATTTTAATATTTTTAGGTGTGCCCATAAATTAGAATTTTTCAGGCAAGCATTCATTTCCTTGCTGTTCTTTTGATTCCTCGGCACGCTTTCTTTTCTGACTTTTTCTATCAGCAGCAAGTTTTTTGGCATAGACTCTTTGAGCATCTTCATCGGCTTTTGCCATTGTAAGTTCATCAGTCATTGTAAACTTAAACATTAATAGATTTCTACGTAAACATATGTCTTAAATATCTTGAATGACGTCACCGTCAAAGCAAAAATGACGACAACTAATTTCATGACGTCAGTCAACACAGAAACATGACGTCACCTGATCCACAGACAGACACACAGACAGACAACTTATCTATCTATATAAAAATAAGTTGTCTGTCTGTCTGGCTGTGGATCAGGTGACGTCATGTTTCTGTGTCGGCTGACGTCATGAAATTAGTTGTCGTCATTTTTGCTTTGACGATGCTTAGTATATTGTAAAATACATTAATTTGGTTAATAATATACCATTTAAAACACCAAAATGAACATGCTGGAGTAGTCACTCGATGAGAGAGGGTGTCAGAACGGAGAATGAAGGTCCCAGGTTCAAATCCTGGTTAGGCTAAAAAAGGTAAAAAACTAAAAACTAAAAAAAAAAACTGAAAAAACTAAAAAAAGGCAAAAACTACAAAAAAAACTAAAAACTAATAAAAAAAAATAAAAAAGCTAAAAACTAAAAAAAAAACTTAAAAAAAAGGAAAAAACTGAAAAATAGAAGAGAAAAAGAAAACTAATACAATTAAGAATAAAAATAAAAAAAATAAAAAAGATAAAAACTAAAAAAAATAAGTAAAAAGAAAAAACGAAAAAAACTGAAAAAGCTAAAAAAAGGTAAAAACCAATAAAAAACTAAAAAGAAAAAAAGGAAAAAAACTAAAAAAAATTTTCATCTAAAAAACTAAAAAAAAACTAAAAAAGGTAAAAACTAAAAGAACTAAAAAAGAAAAGGACACAAATGACGACCGGGATACTGGGAATATAAATGACGACGGGACACAGGGAATGTTCAATTAGCAATCACCATCAACAAAGCTCAAGGGCAATCATTAGAATCATGAGGTATAGATCTGAATATGGATTGTTTTTCCCATGGACAATTATATGTTGCATGTTCAAGAGTCGGTAAACCTGACAATCTAAATAAATGACGACACTCAAAGAGAAAGCGACCGGGACAAAATGAATGTTCGATTAGCAATCAACAAAGCACCGGGACACAGGGAGTATAAATGACGACCAGGACATAAGTAAAAAAAAAACTAAAAAAACTAAAAAGAAGGTAAAAACTACAAAAAAACTAAAAAGAAAAAACAACTAAAAACTAATAAAAAAATCTAAAAAATCTAAAAATCTAAATAAACTAAAAAAGAAAAAAAAAAAGGAAAAAAATAAAGGAGAAAAACAAAACTAAAAAACGAATGTATATACAGACCGGGACACCGGGATACAAATGACGACCGGGACACAGGGAATATAAATGACGACCGGAACACAGGGACACAACTACAACGGGGACGCCGGGGGGCACAGGGGGATATAAATGACGACCGGGACACCGGGACACAAGGAATATAAATGACGCCCGGGACACTCAAAGAGAAATCACAGACTGGGACACCGGGACACAAATGACGACCGGGACACAGGGAATATAAATGACGACCGGGACACAGGGACATAACTACAAAGGGGACGCCGGGGTGCACAGGGGGATATATAAATGACGATGGCGACTCAGGGAATGGTCGATTAGCAATCACCATCAACAAAGCTCAAAGGCAATCATTAGAATCATGAGGTATAGATCTGAATACGGATTGTTTTCCCATGGACTATTATATGTTGCATGTTCAAGAGTCGGTAAACCTGACAATCTATTTATATGCACAGACAATGGGACAGCAAAGAATGTTGTATATTAGCAAGTTTTACGTAGTTAAAAACATATATATATATATATATATATATATATATATATATATATATATATATATATATATATATATATATATATATATATATATATATATATATATATATATATCTATCTATATTCACAGGTGGGACATAGGGACACAACTACAATGGCGCGTAACTAATATGGCGCGTAACGACTTACGCGCGCGGGCGGGCTTGGGGGGGGCCGCGAAGCGCCCCCACCCACTAGGTGTTGGGGTGGCGCGAAGCGCCACCCCAACAGCTAGTTTTTATATATAGATAGATAAGTTGTCTGTGTGTCGAGTGACGTCATGTTTGTGTATCGAATGACGTCATGTGTGTCAACTGACGAATTTACAGACCGGGACATCGGGACACAAATGACGACCGGGACACCGGGACATAGGGAATATAAATGACGACAAGGACACTCAAAGAGAAAAAGACCGGGACACAAGGAATGTTCGATTAGCAATCACCATCAACAAAGCACCGGGACACAAATGACGACCGGGACACAGGGAATATAAATGACAACCAGGACACTCAAAGAGAAATTACAGACCGGGACACCGGAACACAAATGACGACCGGGACAAAAATGGCGACCGGGACACCGGGACACAGGGAATATAAATGACGACCACGACACTCAGAAAGAAATTACAGACCGGGACACCGGGACACAAATGAGGACCAGGACACAGGGAAACAACAACAACGGGGACGCCGGGGGGCAAAGGGGGATATATAAATGACGACCGGGACACAGGGAATGTTCGATTAGCAATCACCATCAACAAAGCTCAAGGGCAATCATTAGAATAATGAGGTATAGATCTGAATACGGATTGTTTTTCCCATGGACAATTATATGTTGCATGTTCAAGAGTCAGTAAACCTGACAATCTATTTATATGCACAGACAATGGGACATCGAAGATTGTTGTATATTCGCATGTTTTACGTAGTTAAAAACATATATATATATATATATATATATATATATACTAGCTGTTGGGGTGGCACTTCGCGCCACCCCAACACCTAGTTAGTGGGGCGCTTCGCGCCCCCCCAAGCCCCCCCGCGCGCGTTAGTCGTTACGCGCCATATTAGTTATGCGCCATTGTAGTTGTGTCCCTGTGTCCCATATGCAAAGCCGTATGTACTAATAATGACGTCATATACAAACGCTCTTTTTACAAACAAACAAACATGCATCCACATAACTCGTTTTTATATAGATAGATACAATACAAATTAACTGCGTAAAACTTGCGAATAAACAGCATTCTTCGCTGTCCAATTGTCGCTGCATATAAATACATTGTCAGGTTTACCGACCCTCGAACATGCAACGTACAATTGTCCATGGGAAAAACAATCAGGATTAAGATCTATACCACATTTTTCTAATGATTGACCTTGAGCTTTGTTAATGGTGATTGCAAATACTAATCGAATTGGGAATTGCAATCTTTTAAATTGAAAAAGCAGATCCGTTGGAATCATGGGAATGCGAGGAATAAGAACAGCCTCACCCTCATAAGGCCCTGTCAAGATTGTGGCCTCTATTAGGTTTTCCATTGTTTTTTTTACGGCAAGTCGCGTGCCATTGCAAAGCTTTGGTGGGTTGATATTTCTTAAAAGTATTATTGGTACGCCTATTTTTAGTTGTAGCACGTGTGGTGGAAACCCTGAAGGATCTATGGAATTTAAAAATTCAGATGGATAATTAACCGCTTCATTTGGTTCCAAAACTGTGTCGACTGACTTGTAAAGGACTGCCTGGTCTCGAATCTTGTTCAAAACAATATTGTTGATTTCGTGGACGTCTATATTTTTGGGTGCGAGAATCGCTCTTTCACTTAGCCATTTATTATTTTTATAATTTTTTAGAATATTCGGAAATAATTTTTCAATCAATTCATTTTTGGACGTCACTAAATTACAGAAATCAGCAGGTAGTTGTATACGTCCTGAAATTGAGTCTACTGTTTGACCAGAGTCATCGTTTTGCAATCGGACACGCGTATTTGTAGTTAATTTTAATATTTTTACGTGTGCCTATAAATTAGAATTTTTTAGGCAAGCATTCATTTCGTCTGCAGGAGTTAAACTACGTAAAAATTGCGAATATACAACATTCTTGGCTTTCCCATTGTCTCTGCATATACAAAGCCGTATGTACTAATAATGACATCATATGCAAACGCTCTTTTTACAAACAAACAAACATGCATACATACAACTCGTTTTTATATAGATAGATAGATAGATAGATAGATAAAATACAAATTAACTGCGTAAAACTTGCGAATATACAACATTCTTCGCTGTCCAATTGTCGCTGCATATAAATAGATTGTCAGGTTTACCGACCCTCGAACATGCAACGTACAATTGTCAATGGGAAAAACAATCAGTATTAAGATCTATACCACATTTTTCTAATGATTGACCTTGAGCTTTGTTAATGGTGATTGCAAATGCTAATCGAATTGGGAATTGCAATCTTTTAAATTAAAAAGGCAGATCCGTTGGAATCTTGGGAATGCGAGGAATAAGAACAGCCTCACCCTCAAAAGGCCCTGTCAAGATTGTGGCCTCTATTAGGTTTTCCATTGTTTTTTTTACGGCAGGTCGAGTGCCATAGCAAAGCTTTGGTGGGTTTATATTTCTTAAAAGTATTATTGGTAGGCCTATTTTTAGTTGTAGCACGTGTGGTGGAAACCCTGAGAATAATATCTCGAGGTAAAAACTGATCACCGACCATAACGATGGCCACTTCGTCGATAGTTGGAGCATTGTATCTACGCACATGTTGGCCAGGAGGCGTTTTGTCAGCGGAAATAACAATTTTATGCGTATAAGTAGGCATCAAATCGATGGCCGTTTTGAACAGACGCACTAAATTATTATTTTCGTGGAAAAGATGTTGTAATTGGGAAACGATTGTCCTTTCAATGTTGGGAGAAATTTCGCAACGTGCATTCAATTCAGAATTTCTATCACTGATGAAGTACAATTGTAAAAATTTATGATTCTCGCCTGAGAATGGTAGAAGAGACCCTGCTCTATGATAAATTTGCCCTTTTACTTTGAAAGTAGACATAAATTGATCTGGATTTTCAATTTGGGCTCCAAACGACGTCATTTGGAAACATGAGTTGTATTTTCTGATTCATTTATATTCCTTATGTCCCGGTGTCCCGGTCGTCATTTATATCCCCCTGTTTTATATCCCGCTTATTTTTCAGTTTTTTCCTTTTTTTAGTTTTTTTTTTACTTTTTTAGTTCTTTTAGTTTTTACGTTTTTTAGTTTTTTTTAGTTTTTTAGATGATTTTTTTTACCTTTTTTTCTTTTTAGTTTTTATTGGTTTTTACCTTTTTTTAGCTTTTTATCTTTTTTATTTTTTTTATTTTTATTTTTAATTTTATTAGTATTCTTTTTCTCTTCTATTTTTCATTTTTCCTTTTTTTTAAGTTTTTTTTAGTTTTTAGTTTTTTAAGTTTTTTCCTTTTTTTAGTTTCTTTAGTTTTTTTAGTTTTTCGGCTTTTTTATTTTTTTATTAGTTTTTATTTTTTTTGTAGTTTTTGCCTTTTTTTAGTTTTTTCAGTTTTTTTTTTTAGTTTTTAGTTTTTCACCTTTTTTAGCCTAACCAGGATTTGAACCTGGGACCTTCATTCTCCGTTCTGACACCCTCTCTCACCGAGTGACTACTCCAGCATGTTCATTTTGGTGTTTTAAATGGTATATTATTAACCAAATTAATGTGTTTTACAATATACTAAGCATCGTCATAACAAAAATGACGGCAACTAATTTCATGACGTCAGCCGAAACATGACGTCACCTGATCCACAGATCCACAGACCCACAGACAGACAGACAACTTATTTTTATATATATAGATATATATATATATATATATATATATATATATATATATATATATATATATGTATATATATATATATATATATATATATATATATATATATATATATATATATATATATATATATATATATATATATATATATATATATATATATATATATGTATATATATAAATATACTAGCTGTTGCGGTGGGGCGCTTCCCCAACACCTAGTTGGTGGTGCGCTTCGCGCCCCCCCAAGCCCCCCCCGCGCGCGTAAGTCGTTACGCGCCATATTAGTTACGCGCCATTGTAGTTTTGTCCCTGTGTCCCACCTGTGAATATAGATAGATTTATATATATGTTTCAAACTACGTAAAAATTGCGAATATACAACATTCTTGGCTTTCCAACTACTGGGAACTTTCCGTTTCCAATTGCCAGCAATTGATCGGAAAATGTTTGACCAGAGTCATCGTTTTGCAATCGGACACGCATATTTGTAGTTAATTTTAATATTTTTACGTGTGCCCATAAATTAGAATTTTTCAGGCAAGCATTCATTTCGTCTGCAGGAGTTAAACTACGTAAAAATGGCGAATATACAACATTCTTGGCTTTCCCATTGTCTGTGCATATACAAAGCCGTATGTACTAATAATGACGTCATATGCAAACGCTCTTTTTACAAACAAACAAACATGCACACACACAACTCGTTTTTATATAGATAGATAGATAGATAGATACAATACAAATTAACTGCGTAAAACTTGCGAATATACAACATTCTTCGCTGTCCAATTGTCACTGCATATAAATAGATTGTCAGGTTTACCGACCCTCGAACATGCAACGTACAATGGTCCATGGGAAAAACAATCAGTATTAAGATCTATACCACATTTTTCTAATGATTGACCTGAGCTTTGTTAATGGTGATTGCAAATGCTAATCGAATTGGGAATTGTAATCTTTTAAATTGAAAAGGCAGATCCGTTGAAATCATGGGAATGCGAGGAATAAGAACAGCCTCACCCTCAAAAGGCCCTGTCAAGATTGTGGCCTCTATTAGGTTTTCCATTGTTTTTTTTTACGGCAAGTCGCGTGCCATTGCAAAGCTTTGGTGGGTTGATATTTCTTAAAAGTATTATTGGTACGCCTATTTTTAGTTGTAGCACGTGTGGTGGAAACCCTGAAAGATCTATGGAATTTAAAAATTCAGATGGATAATTAACCGCTTCATTTGGTTCCAAAACTGTGTTGACTGACTTGTAAAGGACTGCCTGGTCTCGAATCTTGGTCAAAACAATATTGTTGATTTCGTGGACGTCTATATTTTTGGGTGCGAGAATCGCTCTTTCACTTAGCCATTTATTATTTTTATAATTTTTTAGAATATTCGGAAATATTTTTTCAATCAATTCATTTTTGGACGTCACTAAATTACAGAAATCAGCAGGTAGTTGTATACGTCCTGAAATTGAGTCTACTGGGAGCTTTCCGTTTCCAATTGCCAGCAATTGATCTAAAAATGTTTGACCAGAGTCATCGTTTTGCAATCGGACACGCATATATGTAGTGAATTTTAATATTTTTACGTGTGCCCATAAATTATAATTTTTCAGGCAAGCATTCATTTCGTCTGCAGGAGTTGATCTAGGCATTATAGGTAATGTTTGCCTGAAATCTCCCGCAAGCAATATTAATGTGCTGCCAAAGGGTTTCGACTTCCCACTCAAATCTTTCAAGCATTGATCCAGAGCCTCTAGCGATATTTTGTGTGTCATTGTGCACTCATCCCAAATAATAAGTTTGCATTGCTGCAATACTTTACCCATCCCAGATGATTTGGAAATATTGCACGTGGGAGTTTCTGTAGAATGCAAATTCAGAGGCAATTTCAAATCGGAATGAGCAGTTCTTCCACCAGGCAGCAATGTTGCGGCTATTCCGGACGACGCAATTGCCAAAGCTGTATCATTTTTTGATCGAATTAATGCCAGAATCAGTTTTATCACAAACGTTTTACCAGTATCTCCTGGCGCATCCAAAAAGAAAATTTCTCCAACGTTGTTATCGACACAATGCAATATCGTATCATAAATGTCTTTTGTTCCGACGTTAACTTGGAAATGTTATTTTGTACATACGACAATAGATCACTCGTACTGTAACTTTGTTCACGATCCAATTCTACACATGTCGAAACAGCAGCGATACGGTTAGGTGAAGGCATTCCCAAATCCTGAAGAGGTTTGTTTGCCATACGTACGCACAAATCTTCTATAATAACTAAAGTGTAGTTATAAATTTCTGATGTAAAATCAAAAGTCATATCTGACGTCTCTAACTGTTTTCGATGGAGTATATCTTCGGACATTTTTGACTTATATTTTTCCCATAACTCTGTAGGAGCTGATGGAGAGCAAGTTGTTAAAATGATGCCAAA
>NW_027065585.1:36849-58296 GCF_032884065.1 Artemia franciscana | reverse complement strand
TCTTTCCTATTTCAAAAGTTTTAGTTTTCGAGGGTAATAGCTACGTATGTTGAAAAAATGAAGATATTAGACTATTTTATGATTGCAAATGGTAAAGACTTTGATTAAAGGCTCTTTTCCTATTTCAAAACTTTTAGTTTTCGAGGGTAATAGCTACGTATGTTGAAAAAATGAAGATATTAGACTATTTTATGATTGCAAATGGTAAAGAATGTGATCAAAGGCTCTTTTCCTATGTCAAAAGTTTTAGTTTTGAGGATAATAGCTAAGTATATTGAAAAAATGAAGATATTAGACTATTTTATGATTGCAAATGGTAAAGAATGTGATTAAAGGCTCTTTTCCTATTTCAAAAGTTTTAGTTTTCGAGGGTAAGAGCTTTGTCTGTAAAAAAAATGAAGATATTAGACTATCTTATGATTGCATATGGTAAAGAAAGTGATTAAAGGCTCTTTTCCTATGTCAAAAGTTTTAGTCTTCGAGGGTAATAGCTTTGTCTGTGGAAAAAATGAAGATATTAGACAATTTTATGATTGCACATGGTAAAGAATGTGATTTAAGGCTCTTTTCCCTATTTCAAAAGTTTTAGTTTTCGAGGTAATAGCTAGGTCTGTGGAAAAAATGATGATACTAGACTATTTTATGATTGCACATGGTAAAGAATGTGATTAAAGGCTCTTTTCCTATTTCAAAAGTTTAGTTTCGAGGGTAATAGCTACGTATGTTGAAAAAATGAAGATATTAGACTATTTTATGATTGCAAATGGTAAAGAATGTGATTAAAGGCTCTTTTCCTATTTCAAAAGTTTTAGTTTTCGAGGGTAATCGATACGTATGTTGAAAAAATGAAGATATTAGACTATATTATGATTGCAAATGGTAAAGAATGTGATTAAAGGCTCTTTTCCTATTCAAAAGTTTTAGTTTTCGAGGTAATAGCTACGTATGTTGAAAAAATGAAGATATTAGACTGTTTTATGACTGCAAATGGTAAAGAATGTGATTAAAGGCTCTTTTCCTATTTCAAAAGTTTTAGTTTTCGATGGTAATAGCTACGTATGTTGAAAAAATGAAGAAATTAGACTATTTTATAATTGCACATGGTACAGAATGTGATTAAAGGCTCTTTTCCTATTTCAAAAGTTTAGTTTTCGAGGGTAATAGCTACGTATGTTGAAAAAATGAAGATATTAGACTATTTTATGATTGCAAATGGTAAAGAATGTGATTAAAGGCTCTTTTCCTACTTCAAAAGTTTTAGTTTTCGAGGGTAATAGCTACGTATGTTAAAAAAATGAAGATATTAGACTATTTTATGATTTCAAATGGTAAAGAATGTGATTAAAGGCTCTTTTCCTATTTCAAAAGTTTTAGTTTTCGAGGGTAATAGCTAGGTCTGTGGAAAAAATGATGATACTAGACTATTTTATGATTGCACATGGTAAAGAATGTGATTAAAGGCTGTTTTCCTATTTCAAAAGTTTTAGTTTTCGAGGGTAATAGCTACGTATGTTGAAAAAATGAAGATATTAGACTATTTTATGATTGCAAATGGTAAAGAATGTGATTAAAGGCTCTTTTCCTATTTCAAAAGTTTTAGTTTTCGAGGGTATAGCTACGTATGTTGAAAAAATGAAGATATTAGACTATTTATGATTGCAAATGGTAAAGAATGTGATTAAAGGCTCTTTTCCTATTTCAGACGTTTTAGTTTTCGAAGGTAATAGCTATGTATGTTGAAAAAATGAAGATATTAGACTATTTTATGATTGCAAATGGTAAGAATGTGATTAAAGGCTCTTTTCCTATTTCAAAAGTTTTAGTTTTCGAGGGTAATAGCTACGTATGTGAAAAAAATGAAGATATTAGACTATTTTATGATTGCAAATGGTAAAGAATGTGATTAAAGGCTCTTTTCCTATGTCAAAAATTTTAGTTTTCGAGGGTAATAGCTAGGTATGTTGAAAAAATTAAGATATTAGACTATTTTATGATTGCAAATGGTAAAGAGTGTGATTAAAGGCTCTTTTCCTATTTCAGAAGTTTTAGTTTTCGAGGGTAATACCTAAGTATGTTGTAAAAATGAAGATATTAGACTATTTTATGATTGCAAATGGTAAAGAATGTGATTAAAGGCTCTTTTCCTATTTCAAAAGTTTTAGTTTTCGAAGGTAATAGCTTTGTCTGTGGAAAAAATGAAGATATTAGACAATTTTATGATTGCATATGGTAAAGAATGGGATTAAAGGCTCTTTTCTATTTCAAAAGTTTTAGTTTTCGGGGGTAATAGCTACGTATGTTGAAAAACAGAAAATATTAGACTATTTTAAGATTGCAAATGGTAAAGAATGTGATTAAAGGCTCTTTTCCTATTTCAAAGTTTTATTTTTCGAGGGTAATAGCTACGTATGTTGAAAAAATGAAGATATTAGACTATTTTATGATTGCACATGGTAAAGAATGTGATTAAAGGCTCTTTTCCTATGTCAAAAGTTTTAGTTTTCGAGGGTAATAGCTTTGTCTGTGGAAAAATGAAGATATTAGACAATTTTATGATTGCAAATGGTAAAAAATATGATTAAAGGCTCTTTTCCTATTTCAAAAGTTTTAGTTTTCGGGGGTAATAGCTACGTATGTTGAAAAAATGAAGATATTAGACTATTTTATGATTGCAAATGGTAAAGAATGTGATGGAAGGCTCTTTTCCTATGTCAAAAATTTTAGTTTTCGAGGGTAATAGCTACGTATGTTGAAAAAATGAAGATATTAGACTATTTAATGATTGGAAATGGTAAAGAATGTGATTAAAGGCTCTTTTCCTATTTCAAAGTTTTAGTTTTCGAGGGTAATAGCTACGTATGTTGAAAAAATGAAGATATTAGACTATTTTATGATTGCAATTGGTAAAGAATGTGATTAAAGGCTCCTTTCCTATTTTAAAAGTTTTAGTTTTCGAGGGTAATAGCTACGTATGTTGAAACAATAAAGATATTAGACTATTTTATGATTGCACATGGTAAAGAGAGTGATTAAAGGCTCTTTTCCTATGTCAGAAGTTTTAGTTTTCGAGGGTAATAGCTACGTATTTTGAAAAAATGAAGAAATTAGACTATTTTATGACTGCAAATGGTAAAGAATGTGATTAAAGGCTCCTTTCCTATTTTAAAAGATTTAGTTTTCGAGGGTAATAGCTACGTATGTTGAAACAATAAAGATATTAGACTATTTTATGATTGCACATGGTAAAGAATGTGATTAAAGGCTCTTTTCCTATGTCAGAAGTTTTAGTTTTCGAGGGTAATAGCTACGTATTTTGAAAAAATGAAGATATTAGACTATTTTATGACTGCAAATGGTAAAGAATGTGATTAAAGGCTCTTTTCCTATTTCAAAAGTTTTAGTTTTCGAGGGTAATAGCTACGTATGTTGAAAAAATGAAGATATTAGACTATTTTATGATTGCAAATGGTAAAGAATGTGATTAAAGGCTCTTTTCCTATTTCAAAAGTTTTAGTTTTCGAGGGTAATAGCTACGTATGTTGAAAAAATGAAGAAATTAGACTATTTTATAATTGCATATGGTAAAGAATGTGATTAAAGGCTCTTTTCCTATTTCAAAAGTTTTAGTTTTCGAGGGTAATAGCTACGTATGTTGAAAAAATGAAGAAATTAGACTATTTTATAATTGCACATGGTAAAGAATGTGATTAAAGATTCTTTTCCTATTTCAAAAGTTTTAGTTTTCGAGGGTAATCGATACGTATGTTGAAAAAATGAAGATATTAGACTATATTATGATTGTAAATGGTAAAGAATGTGATTAAAGGCTCTTTTCCTATTTCAAAAGTTTTAGTTTTCGAGGGTAATAGCTACGTATGTTGAAAAAATGAAGATATTAGACTATTTTATGATTGCACATGGTAAAGAATGTGATTAAAAGCTCTTTTTCTATTTCAAAAGTTTTAGTTTTCGAGGATAATAGCTACTTATGTTGAAAAAATGAAGATATTAGACTATTTTATGATTGCAAATGGTAAAGAATGTGATTAAAGGCTCTTTTCCTATTTCAAAAGTTTAGTTTTCGAGGGTAATAGCTACGTATGTTAAAAAAATGAAGATATTAGACTATTTTATGATTTCAAATGGTAAAGAATGTGATTAAAGGCTCTTTTCCTATTTCAAAAGTTTTAGTTTTCGAGGGTAATAGCTACGTATGTTGAAAAAATGAAGATATTAGACTATTTTATGATTGCAAATGGTAAAGAATGTGATTGAAGGCTCTTTTCCTATGTCAAAAGTTTTAGTTTTCGAGGGTAATAGCTACGTATGTTGAAAAAATGAAGATATTAGACTATTTTATGATTGCAAATGGTAAAGAATGTGATTAAATGCTCTTTTCCTATTTCAAAAGTTTTAGTTTTCGAGGGTAATAGCTAGGTCTGTGGAAAAAATGATGATTCTAGACTATTTTATGATTGCACATGGTAAAGAATGTGATTAAAGGCTCTTTTCCTATTTCAAAAGTTTTAGTTTTCGAGGGTAATAGCTAGGTCTGTGGAAAAAATGATGATACTAGACTATTTTATGATTGCACATGGTAAAGAATGTGATTAAAGGCTGTTTTCCTATTTCAAAAGTTTTAGTTTCGAGGGTAATAGCTACGTATGTTGAAAAAATGAAGATATTAGACTATTTTATGATTGCAAATGGTAAAGAATGTGATTAAAGGCTCTTTTCCTATTTCAAAAGTTTTAGTTTTCGAGGGTAATAGCTACGTATGTTGAAAAAATGAAGATATTAGACTATTTTATGATTGCACATGGTAAAGAATGTGATTAAAGGCTCTTTTCCTATTTCAAAAGTTTTAGTTTTCGAGGGGTACTAGCTAAGTATGTTGAAAAAATGAAGATATTAGACTATTTTATGATTGCAAATGGTAAAGAATGTGATTAAAGGCTCTTTTCCTATTTCAAAAGTTTTAGTTTTCGAGGGTAATAGCTACGTATGTTGAAAAAATGAAGATATTAGACTATTTTATGATTGCACATGGTAAAGAATGTGATTAAAGGCTCTTTTCCTATTTCAAAAGTTTTAGTTTTCGAGGGGTACTAGCTAAGTATGTTGAAAAAATGAAGATATTAGACTATTTTATGATTGCAAATGGTAAAGAATGTGATTAAAGGCTCTTTTCCTATTTCAAAAGTTTTAGTTTTCGAGGGTAATAGCTACGTATGTTGAAAAAAAATGAAGATATTAGACTATTTTATGATTGCAAATGGTAAAGAATGTGATTAAAGGCTCTTTTCCTATGTCAAAATTTTAGTTTTCGAGGGTAATAGCTAGGTATGTTGAAAAATTAAGATATTAGACTATTTTATGATTGCAAATGGTAAAGAGTGTGATTAAAGGCTCTTTTCCTATTTCAGAAGTTTTAGTTTTCGAGGGTAATACCTACGTATGTTGTAAAAATGAAGATATTAGACTATTTTATG
Organism: Artemia franciscana; assembly: GCF_032884065.1. Taxonomy (NCBI): domain Eukaryota; kingdom Metazoa; phylum Arthropoda; class Branchiopoda; order Anostraca; family Artemiidae; genus Artemia; species Artemia franciscana. Next base: position 52,804 of record NW_027065585.1, on the reverse strand, counting down.
ATTGCAAATGGTAAAGAATGTGATTAAAGGCTCTTTTCCTATTTCAAAAGTTTTAGTTTTCGAAGGTAATAGCTTTGTCTGTGGAAAAAATGAAGATATTAGACAATTTTATGATTGCATATGGTAAAGAATGGGATTAAAGGCTCTTTTCCTATTTCAAAAGTTTTAGTTTTCGGGGGTAATAGCTACGTATGTTGAAAAAAAGAAAATATTAGACTATTTTAAGATTGCAAATGGTAAAGAATGTGATTAAAGGCTCTTTTCCTATTTCAAAAGTTTTATTTTTCGAGGGTAATAGCTACGTATGTTGAAAAAATGAAGATATTAGACTATTTTATGATTGCACATGGTAAAGAATGTGATTAAAGGCTCTTTTCCTATGTCAAAAGTTTTAGTTTTCGAGGGTAATAGCTTTGTCTGTGGAAAAAATGAAGATATTAGACAATTTTATGATTGCAAATGGTAAAAAATATGATTAAAGGCTCTTTTCCTATTTCAAAAGTTTTAGTTTTCGGGGGTAATAGCTACGTATGTTGAAAAAATGAAGATATTAGACTATTTTATGATTGCAAATGGTAAAGAATGTGATTGAAGGCTCTTTTCCTATGTCAAAAATTTTAGTTTTCGAGGGTAATAGCTACGTATGTTGAAAAAATGAAGATATTAGACTATTTAATGATTGCAAATGGTAAAGAAATGTGATTAAAGGCTCTTTTCCTATTTCAAAAGTTTTAGTTTTCGAGGGTAATAGCTACGTATGTTGAAAGATGAAGATATTAGACTATTTTATGATTGCAAATGGTAAAGAATGTGATTAAAGGCTCCTTTCCAATTTTAAAAGTTTTAGTTTTCGAGGCTAATAGCTACGTATGTTGAAACAATAAAGATATTAGACTATTTTATGACTGCAAATGGTAAAGAATGTGATTAAAGGCTCCTTTCCTATTTTAAAAGATTTAGTTTTCGAGGGTAATAGCTACGTATGTTGAAACAATAAAGATATTAGACTATTTTATGATTACACATGGTAAAGAATGTGATTAAAGGCTCTTTTCCTATGTCAGAAGTTTTAGTTTTCGAGGGTAATAGCTACGTATTTTGAAAAAATGAAGATATTAGACTATTTTATGACTGCAAATGGTAAAGAATGTGATTAAAGGCTCTTTTCCTATTTCAAAAGTTTTAGTTTTCGAGGGTAATAGCTACGTATGTTGAAATAATGAAGATATTAGACTATTTTATGATTGCAAATGGTAAAGAATGTGATTAAAGGCTCTTTTCCTATTTCAAAAGTTTTAGTTTTCGAGGGTAATAGCTACGTATGTTGAAAAAATGAAGATATTAGACTATTTTATAATTGCATATGGTAAAGAATGTGATTAAAGGCTCTTTTCCTATTTCAAAAGTTTTAGTTTTCGAGGGTAATAGCTACGTAATAGCTCCGTATGTTGAAAAAATGAAGATATTAGACTATTTTATGATTACAAATGGTAAATAATGTGATTAAAGGCTCTTGTCCTAATTCAAAAGTTTTAGTTTTCGAGGGTAATAGCTAGGTCTGTGGAAAAAATGAAGATATTAGACTATTTTATGATTGCACATGGTAAAGAATGTGATTAAAGGCTATTTTCCTATTTCAAAAGTTTTAGTTTTCGAGGCTAATAGCTACGCATGTTGAAAAAATGAAGATATTAGACAATTATATGATTGCACATGGTAAAGAATGTGATTAAAGGCTCTTTTCCTATTTCAAAAGTTTTAGTTTTCGAGGGTAATAGCTACGTATGTTGAAAAAATGAAGATATTAGACTATTTTATGATTGCAAATGGTAAAGAATGTGATTAAAGGCTCTTTTCCTATTTCAAAAGTTTTAGTTTTCGAGGGTAATAGCTTTGTCTGTGGAAAAAATGAAGATATTAGACAATTTTATGATTGCACATGGTAAAGAATGTGATTAAAGGCTCTTTTCATATGTCAAAAGTTTTAGTTTTCGAGGGTAATAGCTACGTATGTTGAAAAAATTAAGATATTAGACTATTTTATGATTGCAATTGGTAAAGAATGTGATTAAAGGCTCTTTTCCTATTTCAAAAGTTTTAGTTTTTGAGGGTAATAGCTACGTATGTTGAAAAATGAAGATACTAGACTATTTTATGATTCCACATGGTAAAGAATGTGATTAAAGGCTCTTTTCCTATTTCAAAAGTTTAGTTTTTGAGGGTAATAGCTACGTATGTGGAAAAAATGAAGATATTAGACTATTTTATGATTGCACATGGTAAAGAATGTGATTAAAGGCTCTTTTCCTATGTCAAAAGTTTTAGTTTTCGAGGGTAATAGCTACGTATTTTGAAAAAATGAAGATATTAGACTATTTTATGACTGCAAATGGTAAAGAATGTGATTAAAGGCTCTTTTCCTATTTCAAAAGTTTTAGTTTTCGAGGGTAATAGCTTTGTCTGTGGAAAAAATGAAGATATTAGACAATTTTATGATTGCACATGGTAAAGAATGTGATTAAAGGCTCTTTTCGTATGTCAAAAGTTTTAGTTTTCGAGGGTAATAGCTACGTATGTTGAAAAAATGAAGATATTAGACTATTTTATGACTGCACATGGTAAAGAATGTGACTAAAGGCTCTTTTCCTATTTCAAAAGTTTTAGTTTTCGAGGGTAATAGCTACGAATGTTGAAAAAATTAAGATATTAGACTATTTTACGATTGCACATGGTAAAGAATGTGATTAAAGGCTCTTTTCCTATTTCAAAAGTTTTAGTTTTCGTGGGTAATAGCTACGTATGTTGAAAAAATGAAGATAGTAGACTATTTTATGATATCACATGGTAATGGATGTGATTAAAGGCTCTTTTCCTATTTCAAAAGTTTTAGTTTTTGAGGGTAAAAGCTACGTATGTTGAAAAAATGAAGATATTAGACTATTTTATGATTGCACATGGTAAAGAATGTGATTAAAGGCTCTTTTCCTATATCAAAAGTTTTAGTTTTCGAGGGTAATAGCTACGTATGTTGAAAAAATGAAGATATTAGACTATTTTATGATTGCAAATGGTAAAGAATGTGATTAAAGGCTCTTTTCCTATGTCAAAAGTTTTAGTTTTCGAGGGTAATAGCTACGTATGTTGAAAAAATGAAGATATTAGACTATTTTATGATTGCAACTGTAAAGAATGTGATTAAAGGCTCTTTTCCTATGTCAAAAGTTTTAGTTTTCGAGGGTAATAGCTACGTATGTTGAAAAAATGAAGATATTAGACTATTTTATGATTACAAATGGTAAAGAATGTAATTAAAGGCTCTTTTCCTATTTCAAAAGTTTTAGTTTTTGAGGGTAATAGCTTTGTCTGTGGAAAAAATGAAGATATTAGACAATTTTATGATTGCACATGCTAAAGAATGTGATTAAAGGCTCTTTTCCTATTTCAAAAGTTTTAGTTTTCGAGAGTAATAGCTACGTTTGTTGAAAAAATGAAGATATTAGACTATTTTATGATTGCAAATGGTAAAGAATGTGATTAAAGGCTCTTTTTCTATGTCGAAAGTCTTAGTTTTCGAGGGTAATCAATTATCAATCAATCAATCAATTTATTCAAAAAGAAAAGAAAACACCTAACAACAATAATAATAAAGATCCTAGAAGCGAACTTGTTAAGGACCAAAACAACAAAAAATTGTAAATGAAAAAGAGAGAGAAGAAAAAAAAGAGAAAACAAGGGTAATTAAAGCAAATTGAACAAACATTTAGAGAAATATAATATCAAGATTTTAGTACATTATTATATAGCGTCCGAAAACTTGTGGATAGCTCGACACTGGAGGGTATTACATTCCATTGAATTATAGATTTATAAATTGGGGATCGCTGGGCGGAACTAGAGATACACCTGGGGACAATGAAGGAAAGGTTGGATGAACGGAGACAGTGGCCTTCAGAATTATTACTATTAAAATAAGTTAATAAGTGGGGAGGAAGATTTTTATGGTAAGCGGAAAATGCAAGGGATAGATTTAACTTTTTGATGATTTGTTAAAAAGGGATAATACCAAAATCGGAGTACAAGTCCTTGGTGGGAAATAGTCGTGGCAACCGAAAAACTGCTTTGACGGCACGGTTTTGAGCAGATTTTAATTTATTGGTAACTGAAGGATAAGTATTGCCCCATACAGATCCGCAGTATGAAATATATGGGTAAATAAAAGAATAATAAAGGGTGACAAGGATATCGAGAGGAAGAAAATAATTCACACGATTAATTATACTTACCTGTCGCAAAATTATGGCTTTAACATAGGACACATGTGTTGCAAATGTTAGGCAGGAGTCTATGTGGACACCAAGAAACTTGGCAACTTCGGAGGAGATTGGTAGAATATTTTAGGCCAAGTGCTGGCTGAACTTCATTTTTTTTGTAAGGGGTTTGAAATAATACCACCTGACTTTTCTTGCTGTTAATGGTCATGCAGTTAACGAGACACCACTCCTGTACTCTATTCAGAAGGGTTTGAGTAGAGGTGACGACGGATGGTAAATTAGGACCGGTGATGAAAAAGTTGCTATCGTCAGCAAAAAGTACTGGGTGCACTGATGGGCCCAGGTCCGTAATCAAATCATTAATATAAAGGAGAAAAGTATTGGACCAAGAACAGAGCCCTTTGGGACGCCCCTCCGGACAGGTAGGGGATGTGAAGTCACCCCGCCCAGTCTCACATTCTGTACTCTACCAGAGAGATAAGAGCCGAACCATGAGAGAGGAACTCCGCGAATCCCTAGGTTATTGAGTTTACTTAATAAAACACTGTGATCAACCATGTCAAAGGCCTTTGAAAAATCCAGAAATAAGCCCAATACAGTATTTTTAAGGTCAAGTTGGGAACGTATAAACTGTGTGGCGTCTATTAGTGCATGAGCAGTTGAAAATTTGGCACGGAAGCCATATTGATGAGGAGAAATCAACGAATCTGATGACTGATTCCCAAATACAAAGGGAGAAAGACGTCGGAATATAATTCTCTCGAGCACCTTAGATATAAATGGGAGAAGTGAGATTGGACGATAATTGCTTATCTTAGACGGATCGCCTTTTTTATGAATCGGGATAACAATTGCTGATTTAAATATTTCTGGGAAGACTCCATTGGTCATAGACAGGTTTGCTATGTGCACAATAGGTTCACAAATATAGGAAGATACGGTCCTAAGAAGCTTATTACTTATGCCAAAGAAGTCAGGTGTACTACTATTAGAGAGAGATTCGATAACTTGAAGCACCTCTTTGCGATCAGTTGGAGAGAAAAACATGGATCTGGGATTCTTGCTAGGGTGTACTGACTGTGAGAAGGAACAGGAGTTAGCATTTGGAATATTAGTGAAATAATTATTAAAAGCATCCGGTACTAAAATTGGGTCAATTAATCTGCCACTGATGTCCCTAAGGTTAATAGGAACAGATCTTGAATTCCTTTTTTTTGAAAGGATTTCATTTATTGTAGACCAAATTTTTTGCAAGTTCCCTTTGCAGTGAGAGATTTTTGAATAATAATAATTTTTCTTTGCTTCCCGGATGAGTTTGGTATATATGTTTTTGTATTTTTTATAATTAGTCAGGTCAATAACGCTACTGGTTTTGCAAGCTAACTTATATAGGTCATTTTTTCGGTATGAAGAGATTATCAGGCTATTTGACATCCAGGGGCGTATATGGGTAGTTTTTCGGTTTGATTTACGAACTGGAAAGGTTGAAATAATAAGATCACTCAATTCCTGTGTGAAACTACTTGTGGCTGAATTAACATCCTGACAATCCAATGTCTTGGACCAGTCGAAGGATTTCAAACAATCCGTGAACCGGTTCATATTCACAGTATTATATATTCTATTAGACGTAGGGGTATTAGTTCTACGGGGTTGAGTAGCTGATAGGAAGGGTAAGGAAAGATAGATTGGAAAGTGATCTGACAGGTCAGAAAATATTATTTTGGAGGACAGGTGGTTTCCCAGGGAAGTGGATACAAAAATGTTATCAATTAAAGTAGCGGTAGACCTCATGGGATCAACTCTAGTAGGAAAAAGGATTGTGGGAAGAAGACCACTTGAGGTAAATGTTTCAAAGAAGGTATCACTATCATTGTTATTGCTAACATTTAATAAATTACAATTGAAGTCCCCAAAAACTATTGCCTTCTTTTGTGGTAAATTAATAAAACTAGAAAAATCATCAAACTGATTACAAAAGAAAGGTGTCGGAAATGAGGGTGGTTTATAAAATAACGAAAAAATAAAAGAATTCTCGTCTACACTTATGTCGACGATTATTGAATAAATGCATCTATTATTTATAGGTTGCGAGAACAAGAATTCACAATCGAATAGTCTGGTGAATTTTAGACTTGATCGGATGTAAAGAGAAATGCCACCAGAGGACTTGGTTAATTTTCTTTCAATATGAATAGCTTGAAAGCCACTGAAGGAAAATTCATTAGTATCATCAATTTCTGAGAGCCACGTCTCCGTTATTCCAATTACGTCGAAAGGGCAGTAACTATTTGTTAAAATTAAATCTTTAAAATTAGCCCACTTACCCCGTATGCTTCTGATATTAAAGCAAATTACATTAAGTTTGGTCTCTTCCATTAGCTTAGGTTTCACATTTTTCACAAAATCAAAAGTGTCGAGATATTTACAGTTAATTTGGTTTAAAGGGCTATCGGGGCTAGCTAAGGTGTGGGTGGACAGATTATTTTGGTCATCGTAATAATTAAAAACAACATTATTGCACAGTGACAAATTATTAAGAAACGTAAAATCTTGTAAAGTACTTGTACTTGTGTTTGTTTGACTGTTCACTTCTTAAGCAGTAGTTTCTGTGCTTCTGGACATTTATACGAATAACAGGGGTGGTCGGAGGAGCCACAGAGAGCACATTTCATGACAAGTTGACACGGGTTTTCTTTGAAGTTCTTGTGGTCACCAGCGCATTTAGAGCATCTCGGGGAAGCTTTACAGTTATTTGCAGTATGGCCGTAGCACTGGCATTTGTAGCACTGGGTAGGCAAAAACTTGTACTCAGTTATAGGTAGACGCTCGTAACCAATAACAAGGGGATTCTCAGTGGCATAGTTTAGGTGGTCACGTGACTCAAACTTTAATCGAAAAGACCTCGTACTTCCTAACTGAACAACTTCTATACAGTTATTAGCGAGATCGCATAGGTCACTTTTAGATGTTCCGTCAGGCACTCGGCGTACTATACCGAAAAAGGCAGGACTCTTCACTTTAGCGTTAATGGATTGGTCTACTTTGCTTAATGCATCTGCCAAAGTATTGGCGGCACCCTTGTCCGACAGAACTACTTGCCATGCATCCCTCCTAGGCCTCAAAACAACTATGCTTGAACTGACACCCCCACAAGCTATATCCAGGAAATCTTTTCGAGCGTCAGGATTATTCAAGTTTTTTGGTGGATTTTTCACAATAACTGAATAGGACGGTTTTGCGGGTGGGGGAGGTTTCATATCAGGAATAGTTTGCACGACTGACCTTGCTTTATGGTGCTCAGCGAAGCTTTTAAATTCCATGTAGAGTTCATTAACCTTTCGAGTTAACGTAGCTGTTGTCTCTCCTGGCACACATGGGACCTGATCTGGCTCAAAAATCAGATACTGAGGTAGGCTGATCTTTTTCTCATCACAAAGATTCAAAGGCTCGAACCCTATCACTTACATTATCAGTCACTTTGGGGCGCTCAGTTACCCTAGTAATAGAGGCGTCAGCCCACAAAATCTTCTTTGCTTCAATTAACATATCTCCTTTGAAAAAATCGCAAGCAATTTTTACAATATTATCAGCTGAACAACCTGCATTTCTAGCCCATGAAATGAAATTCAACACGGATTCAAGACAAGTCTTTCACCTGGCATCATCCAGTGAAATGATCAAATTTCAACAAAATTCGTGGGCGGGGCCACAATAGTTGTCAGTAAAAGCAATAGCAAATCAGGTAGTAATACTCACAAGATATATATTCAGAAGTTGCGTACACAATTTTAAATATCCAAAATCCAATTATTCAAAGCAAATTGTTAACAGCACGTTACACAACTTAAATAGTTGCGTACACGATTTTAATTATCCAATTATCAAAAGCAAATTGTTCACAGCACTATATAGCATTGTACACAATTTCAATAGTTGCGCAATGAAATAAATATCCAAACAATAATCCTCTGTAAGTTAACCAACCAATATAAACTGGTTTTCATCCATATAGGTCAAAGACTGAATGAAGACTGAGCTACGTATAGCTACGTATGTTGAAAAAATGAAGATATTAGACTATTTTATGATTGCAAATGGTAAAGAATGTGATTAAAGGCTCTTTTCCTATTTCAAAAGTTTTAGTCTTCGAGGGTAATAGCTACGTATGTTGAAAAAATGAAGATATTAGACTATTTTATGATTGCAAATGGTAAAGAATGTGATTAAAGACTCTTTTTCTATGTCAAAAGTTTTAGTTTTCGAGGGTAATAGCTACGTATGTTGAAAAAATGAAGATATTAGACTATTTTATGATTGCAAATGGTAAAGAATGTGATTAAAAGCTCTTTTCCTATTTCAAAAGTTTTAGTTTTCGAGGGTAATAGCTTTGTCTGTGGAACAAATGAAGATATTAGAAAATTTTATGATTGCACATGGTAAAGAATGTGATTAAAGGCTCTTTTCCTATTTCAAAAGTTTTAGTTTTCGAGGGTAATAGCTACGTATGTTAAAAAAATGAAGATATTAGACTATTTTATGATGTCACATGGTAAAGAATGTGATTAAAGGCTCTTTTCCTATGTCAAAAGTTTTAGTTTTCGAGGGTAATAGCTACGTATGTTGAAAAAATGAAGATATTAGACTATTTTATGATTGCAAGTGGTAAAGAATGTGATTAAAGGCTCTTTTCCTATTTCAAAAGTTTTAATTTTCGAGGGTAATAGCTTTGTCTGTTGAAAAAATGAAGATATTAGACAATTTTATGATTGCACATGGTAAAGAATGTGATTAAAGGCTCTTTTCCTATGTCAAAAGTTTTAGTTTTCGAGGGTAATAGCTACGTATGTTGAAAAAATGAAGATATTAGACTATTTTATGATTGCAAATAGTAAAAAATGTGATTAAAGGCTCTTTTCCTATTTCAAAAGTTTTAGTTTTCGAGGGTAATAGCTACGTATGTTGAAAAAATGAAGATATTAGACTATTTTATGATTGCACATGGTAAAGAATGTGATTAAAGGCTCTTTTCCTATGTCAAAAGTTTTAGTTTTCGAGGGTAATAGCTACGTATTTTGAAAAAATGAATATATTAGACTATCTTATGACTGCAAATACTAAAGAATGTGATTAAAGGCTCTTTTCCTTTTTCAAAAGTTTTAGTTTTCGAGGGTAACAGCTTAATCTGTGGAAAAAATGAAGATATTAGACAATTTTATGATTGCACATGGTAAAGAATGTGATTAAAGGCTCTTTTTCCTATTTCAAAAGTTTTAGTTTTCGAGGGTAATAGCTACGTATGTTGAAAAAAAGAAGATATTAGACTATTTTATGATTGCAGATGGTAAAGAATGTGATTAAAGGCTCTTTTCCTATTTCAAAAGTTTTATTTTTGGAGGGTAATAGCTACGTATGTTGAAAAAATGAAGATATTAGACTATTTTATGATTGCACATGGTAAAGAATGTGATTAAAGGCTCTTTTCCTATTTCAGAAGTTTTAGTTTTCGAGCGTAATAGCTACGTATGTTGAAAAAATGAAGATATTAGACTATTTTATGATTGCACATGGTAAAGAATGTGATTAAAGGCTCTTTTCCTATTTCAAAAGTTTTAGTTTTCGAGGGTAATAGCTACGTATGTTGAAAAAATTAAGATATTAGACTATTTTATGATTGCACATGGTAAAGAATGTGATTAAAGGCTCTTTTCCTATTTCAAAAGTTTTAGTTTTCGAGGGTAATAGCTAGGTATGTTGAAAAAATGAAGATATTAGACTATTTTATGATTGCAAATGGTAAAGAATGTGATTAAAGGCTGTTTTCCTATTTCAAAAGTTTTAGTTTTTGAGGGTAATAGCTATGTCTGTTGAAAAAATGAAGATATTAGACTATTTTATGATTGCACATGGTAAAGAATGTGATTAAAGGCTCTTTTCCTATGTCAAAAGTTTTAGTTTTCGAGGGTAATAGCTACGTATGTTGAAAAAATGAAGATATTAAACTATTTATGATTGCAAATGGTAAAGAATGTGATTAAAGGCTCTTTTCCTATGTCAAAAGTTTTAGTTTTCAGGGTAATAGCTACTTATGTTGAAAAAATGAAGATATTAGATTATTTTATGATTGCAAATGGTAAAGAATGTGATTAAAGGCTCTTTTCCTATGTCAAAAGTTTTAGTTTTCGAGGGTTATAGCTACGTATGTTGAAAAAATGAAGATATTAGACTATTTTATGATTGCAAATGGTAAAGAATGTGATTAAAGGCTCTTTTCCTATGTCAAAAGTTTTAGTTTTCGAGGGTAATAGCTACGTATGTTGAACAAAATAAGATATTAGACTATTTTATGATTGCACATGGTAAAGAATGTGATTAAAGGCTCTTTTCCTATTTCAAAAGTTTTAGTTTTCGGTGGTACTAGCTACGTATGTTGAAAAAATGAAGATATTAGACTATTTTATGATTGCAAATGGTAAAGAATGTGATTAAAGGCTCTTTTCCTATGTCAAAAGTTTTAGTTTTCGAGGGTAATAGCTACGTATGTTGAAAAAATGAAGATATTAGACTATTTTATGATTGCAAATGGTAAAGAATGTGATTAAAGGCTCTTTTCCCATTTCAAAAGTTTTAGTTTTCGAGGGTAAGAGCTTTGTCTGTGGAAAAAATGAAGATATTACACTATTTTATCATTGCACATGGTAAAGAATGTGATTAAAGGCTCTTTTCCTATTTCAAAAGTTATAGTTTTCGAGGGTAATAGCTACGTATGTTGAAAAAATGAAGATATTAGACTATTTTATGATTGCACATGGTAAAGAATGTGATTAAAGGCTCTTTTCCTATGTCAAAAGTTTTAGTTTTCGAGGGTAATAGCTACGTATTTTGAAAAAATGAAGATATTAGACTATTTTATGACTGCAAATAGTAAAGAATGTGATTAAAGGCTCTTTTCCTATTTCAAAAGTTTTAGTTTTCGAGGGTAATAGCTTAATCTGTGGAAAAAATGAAGATATTAGACAATTTTATGATTGCACATGGTAAAGAATGTGATTAAAGGCTCTTTTCCTATTTCAAAAGTTTTAGTTTTCGAGGGTAATAGCTACGTATGTTGAAAAATTGAAGATATTAGACCATTTTATGATTGCACATGGTAAAGAATGTGATTAAAGGCTCTTTTCCTATTTTAAAAGTTTTAGTTTTGAAGGGTAATAGCTACGTATGTTGAAAAAATGAAGATATTAGACTATTTTATGATTACACATGGTAAAAAATGTGATTAAAGGCTCTTTTCCTATTTCAAAAGTTTTTATTTTCGAGCGTAATAGCTACGTATGTTTAAAAAAATGAAGATATTAGACTATTTTATGATTGCACATGGTAAAGAATGTGATTAAAGGCTCTTTTCCTATTTCAAAAGTTTTAGTTTTCGAGGGTAATAGCTACGTATGTTGAAAAAATGAAGATATTAGACTATTTTATGATTGCACATGGTAAAGAATGTGATTAAAGGCTCTTTTCCTATTTCAAAAGTTTTAGTTTTCGAGGGTAATAGCTAGGTATGTTGAAAAAATGAAGATATTAGACTATTTTATGATTGCAAATGGTAAAGAATGTGATTAAAGGCTGTTTTCCTATTTCAAAAGTTTTAGTTTTTGAGGGTAATAGCTATGTCTGTTGAAAAAATGAAGATATTAGACTATTTTATGATTGCACATGGTAAAGAATGTGATTAAAGGCTCTTTTCCTATGTCAAAAGTTTTAGTTTTCGAGGGTAATAGCTACGTATGTTGAAAAAATGAAGATATTAGACTATTTTATGATTGCAAATGGTAAAGAATGTGATTAAAGGCTCTTTTCCTATGTCAAAAGTTTTAGTTTTCAGGGTAATAGCTACGTATGTTGAAAAAATGAAGATATTAGATTATTTTATGATTGCAAATGATAAAGAATTTGATTAAAGGCTCTTTTCCTATGTCAAAAGTTTTAGTTTTCAAGGGTTATAGCTACGTATGTTGAAAAAATGAAGATATTAGACTATTTTATGATTGCAAATGGTAAAGAATGTGATTAAAGGCTCTTTTCCTATGTCAAAAGTTTTAGTTTTCGAGGGTAATAGCTACGTATGTTGAAAAAATGAAGATATTAGACTATTTTATGATTGCATATGGTAAAGAATGTGATTAAAGGGTCTTTTCCTATTTCAAAAGTTTTAGTTTTCGGTGGTACTAGCTACGTATGTTAAAAAAATGAAGATATTAGACTATTTTATGATTGCAAATGGTAAAGAATGTGATTAAAGGCTCTTTTCCTATTTCAGAAGTTTTAATTTTCGAGGGTTATAGCTACGTATGTTGAAAAAATGAAGATATTAGACTATTTTATGATTGCACATGGTAAAGAATGTGATCAAAGGCTCTTTTCCTATTTCAAAAGTTTTAGTTTTCGGGGGTACTAGCTACGTATGTTAAAAAAATGAAGATATTAGACTATTTTATGATTGCAAATGGTAAAGAATGTGATTAAAGGCTCTTTTCCTATTTCAGAAGTTTTAATTTTCGAGGGTTATAGCTACGTATGTTGAAAAAATGAAGAAATTAGACTAGTTTATGATTGCAAATGGTAAAGAATGTGATTAAAGGCTCTTTTCCTATTTCAAAAGTTTTAGTTTTTGAGGGTAATAGCTACGTATGTTGAAAAAAATGAAGATATTAGACTATTTTATGATTGCAAATGGTAAAGAATGTGATTAAAGGCTCTTTTCCTATTTCAAAAGTTTTAGTTTTCGAGGGTAATAGCTAAGTATGTTGAAAAAATGAAGATATTAGACTATTTTATGATTGCAAATGGTAAAGAATGTGATTAAAGGCTGTTTTCCTATTTCAAAAGTTTTAGTTTTTGAGGGTAATAGCTATGTCTGTGGAAAAAATGAAGATATTAGACTAGTTTATGATTGCACATGGTAAAGAATGTGATTAAAGGCTCTTTTCCTATGTCAAAAGTTTTAGTTTTCGAGGGTAATAGCTACGTATGTTGAAAAAATGAAGATATTAGACTATTTTATGATTGCAAATGGTAAAGAATGTGATTAAAGGCTCTTTTCCTATGTCAAAAGTTTTAGTTTTCAGGGTATTAGCTACGTATGTTGAAAAAATGAAGATATTAGATTATTTTATGATTGCAAATGGTAAAGAATTTGATTAAAGGCTCTTTTCCTATGTCAAAAGTTTTAGTTTTCAAGGGTTATAGCTACGTATGTTGAAAAAATGAAGATATTAGACTATTTTATGATTGCAAATGGTAAAGAATGTGATTAAAGGCTCTTTTCCTATGTCAAAAGTTTTAGTTTTCGAGGGTAATAGCTACGTATGTTGAAAAAATGAAGATATTAGACTATTTTATGATTACACATGGTAAAGAATGTGATTAAAGGGTCTTTTCCTATTTCAAAAGTTTTAGTTTTTGGGGGTACCAGCTACGTATGTTAAAAAAATGAAGATATTAGACTATTTTATGATTGCAAATGGTAAAGAATGTGATTAAAGGCTCTTTTCCTATTTCAGAAGTTTTAATTTTCGAGGGTTATAGCTACGTATGTTGAAAAAATGAAGATATTAGACTATTTTATGATTGCACATGGTAAAGAATGTGATTAAAGGGTCTTTTCCTATTTCAAAAGTTTTAGTTTTCGGGGGTACTAGCTACGTATGTTAAAAAAATGAAGATATTAGACTATTTATGATTGCAAATGGTAAAGAATGTGATTAAAGGCTCTTTTCCTATTTCAGAAGTTTTAATTTTCGAGGGTTATAGCTACATATGTTGAAAAAATGAAGAAATTAGACTAGTTTATGATTGCAAATGGTAAAGAATGTGATTAAAGGCTCTTTTCCTATTTCAAAAGTTTTAGTTTTTGAGGGTAATAGCTACGTATGTTGAAAAAAATGATGATATTAGACTATTTTATGATTGCAAATGGTAAAGAATGTGATTAAAGGCTCTTTTCCTATGTCAAAAGTTTTAGTTTTCGAGGGTAATAGCTACGTATGTTGAAAAAATGAAGATATTAGACTATTTTATGATATTAAATGGTAAAGAATGTGATTAAAGGCTCTTTTCCTATTTCAACAGTTTTAGTTTTCGAGAGTAAGAGCTTTGTCTGTGGAAAAAATGAAGATATTAGACAATTTAATGATTGCACATGGTAAAGAATGTGATCAAAGGCTCTTTTCCTATTTCGAAAATTTTAGTTTTCGAGGGTAAGAGCTTTGTCTCTGGAAAAAATGAAGATATTACACTATTTTATGATTTCACATGGTAAAGAATGTGATTAAAGGCTCTTTTCCTTTGTCAAAAGTTTTAGTTTTCGACGGTAATAGCTACGTATGTTGAAAAAATGAAGATATTAGACTATTTTATGATTGCACATGGTAAAGAATGTGATTAAAGGCTCTTTTCCTATTTCAAAAGTTTTAGTTTTCGAGGGTAATAGCTAAGTATGTCGAAAAAATGAAGATATCGACTATTTTATGATTGCAAATGGTAAAGAATGTGATTAAAGGCTGTTTTCCTATTTCAAAAGTTTTAGTTTTTGAGGGTAATAGCTATGTCTGTTGAAAAAATGAAGATATTAGACTATTTTATGATTGCACATGGTAAAGAATGTGATTAAAGGCTCTTTTCCTATGTCAAAAGTTTTAGTTTTCAAGGGTAATAGCTACGTATGTTGAAAAAATGAAGATATTAGACTATTTTATGATTGCAAATGGTAAAGAATGTGATTAAAGGCTCTTTTCCTATGTCAAAAGTTTTAGTTTTCAAGGGTTATAGCTACGTATGTTGAAAAAATGAAGATATTAGACTATTTTATGATTGCAAATGGTAAAGAATGTGATTAAAAGCTCTTTTCCTATGTCAAAAGTTTAAGTTTTTGAGGGTAATAGCTACGTATGTTGAAAAAATGAAGATATTAGACTATTTTATGATTGCACATGGTAAAGAATGTGATTAAAGGGTCTTTTCCTATTTCAAAAGTTTTAGTTTTCGGTGGTACTAGCTACGTATGTTAAAAAAATGAAGATATTAGACTATTTTATGATTGCAAATGGTAAAGAATGTGATTAAAGGCTCTTTTCCTATTTCAGAAGTTTTAATTTTCGAGGGTTATAGCTACGTATGTTGAAAAAATGAAGATATTAGACTATTTTATGATTGCACATGGAAAAGAATGTGATTAAAGGCTCTTTTCCTATTTCAAAAGTTTTAGTTTTCGGGGGTACTAGCTACGTATGTTAAAAAAATGAAGATATTAGACTATTTTATGATTGCAAATGGTAAAGAATGTGATTAAAGGCTCTTTTCCTATTTCAGAAGTTTTAATTTTCGAGGGTTATAGCTACGTATATGAAAAAATGAAGAAATTAGACTAGTTTATGATTGCAAATGGTAAAGAATGTGATTAAAGGCTCTTTTCCTATTTCAAAAGTTTTAGTTTTTGAGGGTAATAGCTACGTATGTTGAAAAAAATGAAGATATTAGACTATTTTATGATTGCAAATGGTAAAGAATGTGATTAAAGGCTGTTTTCCTATTTGAAAAGTTTTAGTTTTTGAGGGTAATAGCTTTGTCTGTTGAAAAAATGAAGATATTAGACTATTTTATGATTGCACATGATAAAGAATGTGATT
>NW_027065585.1:19225-36749 GCF_032884065.1 Artemia franciscana | reverse complement strand
GTCAAAAGTTTTAGTTTTCGAGGGTAATAGCTACGTTTGTTGAAAAAATGAAGATATTAGACTATTTTATGATTGCAAATGGTAAAGAATGTGATTAAAGGCTCTTTTCCTATGTCAAAAGTTTTAGTTTTCAGGGTAATAGCTACGTATGTTGAAAAAATGAAGATATTAGATTATTTTATGATTGCAAATGGTAAAGAATGTGATTAAAGGGTCTTTTCCTATGTCAAAAGTTTTAGTTTTCGAGGGTTATAGCTACGTATGTTGAAAAAATGAAGATATTAGACTATTTTATGATTGCAAATGGTAAAGAATGTGATTAAAGGCTCTTTTCTTAATTCAGAAGTTTTAGTTTTCGAGGGTAATAGCTACGTATGTTGAAAAAATGAAGATATTAGACTAGTTTATGATTGCAAATGGTTAAGAATGTGATTAAAGGCTCTTTTCCTATTTCAAAAGTTTTAGTTTTCGAGGGTATTAGCTACGTATGTTGAAAAAAATGAAGATATTAGACTATTTTATGATTGCAAATGGTAAAGAATGTGATTAAAGGCTCTTTTCCTATGTCAAAAGTTTTAGTTTTCGAGGGTAATAGCTACGTATGTTGAAAAAATGAAGATATTAGACTATTTTATGATTGCAAATGGTAAAGAATGTGATTAAAGGCTCTTTTCCTATTTCAAAAGTTTTAGTTTTCGAGGGTAAGAGCTTTGTCTGTGGAAAAAATGAAGATAATAGACAATTTTATGATTGCACATGGTAAAGAATGTGATTAAAGGCTCTTTTCCCATTTAAAAAGTTTAAGTTTTCGAGGGTAATAGCTTTGTCTGTGGAAAAAATGAAGATATTAGACAATTTTATGATTGCACATGGTAAAGAATGTGATCAAAGGCTCTTTTCCTATTTCGAAAGTTTTAGTTTTCGAGCGTAAGAGCTTTGTCTGTGGAAAAAATGAAGATATTACACTATTTTATCATTGCACATGGTAAAGGATGTGATTAAAGGCTCTTTTCCTATTTCAAAAGTTTTAGTTTTCGAGGGTAATAGCTACGTATGTTGAAAAAATGAAGATATTAGACTATTTTATGATTGCACATGGTAAAGAATGTGATTAAAGGCTCTTTTCCTATGTCAAAGTTTTAGTTTTCGAGGGTAATAGCTACGTATTTTGAAAAAATGAAGATATTAGACTATTTTATGACTGCAAATAGTAAAGAATGTGATTAAAGGCTCTTTTCCTATTTCAAAAGTTTTAGTTTTCGAGGGTAATAGCTTAATCTGTGGAAAAATGAAGATATTAGACAATTTTATGATTGCACATGGTAAAGAATGTGATTAGAGGCTCTTTTCCTATTTCAAAAGTTTTAGTTTTCGAGGGTAATAGCTACGTATGTTGAAAAATTGAAGATATTAGACCATTTTATGATTGCACATGGTAAAGAATGTGATTAAAGGCTCTTTTCCTATTTCAAAAGTTTTAGTTTTGGAGGGTAATAGCTACGTATGTTGAAAAAAGGAAAATATTAGACTATTTTATGATTACACATGGTAAAGAATGTGATTAAAGGCTCTTTTCCTATTTCAAAAGTTTTAGTTTTCGAGCGTAATAGCTACGTATGTTGAAAAAATGAAGATATTAGACTATTTTATGATTGCACATGGTAAAGAATGTGATTAAAGGTTTTTTTCCTATTTCAAAAGTTTTAGTTTTTGAGGGTAATAGCTAGGTATGTTGAAAAAATGAAGATATTAGACTATTTTATGATTGCAAATGGTAAAGAATGTGATTAAAGACTGTTTTCCTATTTCAAAAGTTTTAGTTTTTTAGGCTAATAGCTATGTCTGTTGAAAAAATGAAAATATTAGACTATTTTATGATTGCACATGGTAAAGAATGTGATTAAAGGCTCTTTTCCTATGTCAAAAGTTTTAGTTTTCGAGGGTAATAGCTACGTATGTTGAAAAAATGAAGAAATTAGACTATTTTATGATTGCAAATGGTAAAGAATGTGATTAAAGGCTCTTTTCCTATGTCAAAAGTTTTAGTTTTCAGGGTAATAGCTACTTATGTTGAAAAAATGAAGATATTAGATTATTTTATGATTGCAAATGGTAAAGAATTTGATTAAAGGCTCTTTTCCTATGTCAAAAGTTTTAGTTTTCGAGGGTTATAGCTACTTATGTTGAAAAAATGAAGATATTAGACTATTTTATGATTGCACATGGTAAAGAATGTGATTAAAGGCTCTTTTCCTATTTCAGAAGTTTTAGTTTTCGGGGGTACTAGCTACGTATGTTAAAAAAATGAAGATATTAGACTATTTTATAATTGCAAATGGTAAAGAATGTGATTAAAGGCTCTTTTCCTATTTCAGAAGTTTTAGTCTTCGAGGGTAATAACTACGTATGTTGAAAAAATAAAGATATTAGACTAGTTTATGATTGCAAATGGTAAAGAATGTGATTAAAGGCTCTTTTCCTATTTCAAAAGTTTTAGTTTTCGAGGGTAATAGCTACGTATGTTGAAAAAAATGAAGATATTAGACTATTTTATGATTGCAAATGGTAAAGAATGTGATTAAAGGCTCTTTTCCTATGTCAAAAGTTTTAGTTTTCGAGGGTAATAGCTACGTATGTTGAAAAAATGAAGATATTAGACTATTATATGATTGCAAATGGTAAAGAATGTGATTAAAGGCTCTTTTCCTATTTCAAAAGTTTTAGTTTTCGAGGGTAAGAGCTTTGTCTGTGGAAAAAATGAAGATATTAGACAATTTTATGATTGCACATAATAAAGAATGTGATTAAAGGCTCTTTTCCTATTTCAAAAGTTTTAGTTTTCGAGGGTAATAGCTTTGTCTGTGCAAAAAATGAAGATATTAGACAATTTTATGATTGCACATGGTAAAGAATGTGATCAAAGGCTCTTTTCCTATTTCGAAAGTTTTAGTTTTCGAGGGTAAGAGCTTTGTCTGTGGAAAAAATGAAGATATTACACTATTTTATCATTGCACATGGTAAAGAATGTGATTAAAGGCTCTTTTCCTATGTCAAAAGTTTTAGTTTTCAGGGTAATAGCTACGTATGTTGAAAAAATGAAGATATTAGATTATTTTATGATTGCAAATGGTAAAGAATTTGATTAAAGGCTCTTTTCCTATGTCAAAAGTTTTAGTTTTCGAGGGTTATAGCTACGTAGGTTGAAAAAATGAAGATATTAGACTGTTTTATGATTCCAAATGGTAAAGAATGTGATTAAAGGCTCTTTTCCTATGTCAAAAGTTTTAGTTTTCGAGGGTAATAGCTACGTATGTTGAAAAAATGAAGATATTAGACTATTTTATGATTGCACATGGTAAAGAATGTGATTAAAGGCTCTTTTCCTATTTCAAAAGTTTTAGTTTTCGGGGGTACTAGCTACGTATGTTAAAAAAATGAAGATATTAGACTATTTTATGATTGCAAATGGTAAAGAATGTGATTAAAGGCTCTTTTCCTATTTCAGAAGTTTTAGTTTTCGAGGGTAATAACTACGTATATTGAAAAAATGAAGATATTTGACTAGTTTATGATTGCAAATGGTAAAGAATGTGATTAAAGGCTCTTTTCCTATTTTAAAAGTTTTAGTTTTCGAGGGTAATAGCTAAGTAAGTTGAAAAAATGAAGATATTAGACTATTTTATGATTGCAAATGGTAAAGATTGTGATTAAAGGCTCTTTTCCTATGTCAAAAGTTTTAGTTTTCGAGGGTAAGAGCTTTGTCTGTGGAAAAAATGAAGATATTAGACAATTTTATGATTGCACATGGTAAAGAATGTGATTAAAGGCTCTTTTCCTATTTCAAAAGTTTTAGTTTTCGAGGGTAAGAGCTTTGTCTGTGGAAAAAATGAAGATATTAGACAATTTTATGATTGCACATGGTAAAGAATGTGATTAAAGGCTCTTTTCCTATTTCAAAAGTTTTAGTTTTCGAGGGTAATAGCTTTGTCTGTGGAAAAAATGAAGATATTAGACAATTTTATGATTGCACATGGTAAAGAATGTGATCAAAGGCTCTTTTCCTATTTCGAAAGTTTTAGTTTTCGAGGGTAAGAGCTTTGTCTGTGGAAAAAATGAAGATATTACACTATTTTATCATTGCACATGGTAAAGAATGTGATTAAAGGCTCTTTTCCTATGTCAAAAGTTTTAGTTTTCGAGGGTAATAGCTACGTATGTTGAAAAAATGAAGATATTAGACTATTTTATGATTTCACATGTTAAATAATGTGATTAAAGGCTCTTTTCCTATGTCAAAAGTTTTAGTTTTCGACGGTAATAGCTACGTATGTTGAAAAAATGAAGATATTAGACTATTTTATGATTGCACATGGTAAAAAATGTGATTAAAGGCTCTTTTCCTATTTCAAAAGTTTTAGTTTTCGGGGGTACTAGCTACGTATGTTGAAAAAATGAAGATATTAGACTATTTTATGATTGCAAATGGTAAAGAATGTGATTAAAGGCTCAATTCCTATTTCAGAAGTTTTAGTTTTTGAGGGTAATAGCTACGTATGTTGAAAAAAAGGAAGATATTAGACTATTTTATGATTGCAAATGGTAAAGAATGTGATTAAAGGCTCTTTTCCTATTTCAAAAGTTTTAGTTTTCGAGGGTAATAGCTACGTATGTTGAAAAAATGAAGATATTAGACTAGTTTATGATTGCAAATGGTAAAGAATGTCAATAAAGGCTCTTTTCCTATGTCAAAAGTTTTAGTTTTCGAGGGTAATAGCTAGGTGTGTTGAAAAAATTAAGATACTAGACTATTTTATGATTGAAAATGGTAAAGAATGTGATTAAAGGCTCTTTTCCTATTTCAAAAGTTTTAGTTTTCGAGAGTAAGAGCTTTGTCTATGGAAAAATGAAGATATTAGACAATTTTATGATTGCACATGGTAAAGAATGTGATTAAAGGCTCTTTTCCTATTTCAAAAGTTTTATTTTTCAGGGGTAATAGCTACGTATGTTGAAAAAATGAAGATATTAGACTAGTTTATGATTGCAAATGGTGAAGAATGTGATTAAAGGCTCTTTTCCTATTTCAAAAGTTTTAGTTTTCGGGGGTACTAGCTACGTATGTTGAAAAAATGAAGATATTAGACTATTTTATGATTGCAAATGGTAAAGAATGTGATTAAAGGCTCAATTCCTATTTCAGAAGTTTTAGTTTTCGAGGGTAATAGCTACGTATGTTGAAAAAAAGGAAGATATTAGACTATTTTATGATTGCAAATGGTAAAGAATGTGATTAAAGGCTCTTTTCCTATTTCAAAAGTTTTAGTTTTCGAGGGTAATAGCTACGTATGTTGAAAAAATGAAGATATTAGACTACTTTATGATTGCAAATGGTAAAGAATGTGATTAAAGGCTCTTTTCCTATGTCAAAAGTTTTAGTTTTTGAGGGTAATAGCTACGTATGTTGAAAAAATGAAGATATTAGACTATTTTATGATTGCAAATGGTAAAGAATGTGATTAAAGGCTCTTTTCCTATTTCAAAAGTTTTAGTTTTCGAGGGTAAGAGCTTTGTCTGTGGAAAAAATGAAGATATTAGACAATTTTATGATTGCACATGGTAAAGAATGTGATTAAAGGCTCTTTTCCTATTTCAAAAGTTTTAGTTTTCGAGGGTAATAGCTTTGTCTGTGGAAAAAATGAGGATATTAGACAATTTTATGATTGCACATGGTAAAGAATATGATTAAAGGCTCTTTTCATATTTTGAAAGTTTTAGTTTTCGAGGGTAAGAGCTTTGTCTGTGGAAAAATTGAAGATATTAGACTATTTTATCATTGCACATCGTAAAGAGTGTGATTAAAGGCTCTTTTCCTATTTCAAAAGTTTTAGTTTTCGGGGGTAGTAGCTACGTATGTTGAAAAAATGAAGATATTAGACTATTTTATGATTGCAAATGGTAAAGAATGTGATTAAAGGCTCTTTTCCTATTTCAAAAGTTTTAGTTTTCGAGGGTAATAGCTACGTATGTTGAAAAAATGAAGATATTAGACTATTGTATGATTGCACATGGTAAAGAATGTGATTAAAGGCTCATTTCCTATGTCAAAAGTTTTAGTTTTCGAGGGTAATAGCTTTGTCTGAGGAAAAAATGAAGATATTAGACAATTTTATGATTGCAAATGGTAAAGAATGTGATTAAAGGCTCTTTTCCTATTTCAAAAGTTTTAGTTTTCAGGGGTAATAGCTACGTATGTTGAAAAAATGAAGATATTAGACTATTTTATGATTGCATATGGTAAAGAATGTGATTAAAGGCTCTTTTCCTATTTCAAAAGTTTTAGTTTTCGAGGGTAATAGCTACGTATGTTGAAAAAATGAAGATATTAGACTATTCTATGATTGCAAATGGTAAAGAATGTGATTAAAGGCTCTTTTCCTAATTCAAAAGTTTTAGTTTTCGAGGGTAATAGCTACGTATGTTGAAAAAAATGAAGATCTTTGACTATTTTATGATTGCAAATGGTAAAGAATGTGATTAAAGGCTCTTTTCCTATGTCAAAAGTTTTAGTTTTTGAGGGTAATAGCTACGTATGTTGAAAAAATGAAGATATTAGACTATTTAATGATTGCAAATGGTAAAGAATGTGATTAAAGGCTCTTTTCCTATTTCAAAAGTTTTAGTTTTCGAGGGTAATAGCTACGTATGTTGAAAAAAATGAAGATCTTAGACTATTTTATGATTGCAAATGGTAAAGAATGTGAATAAAGGCTCTTTTCCTATGTCAAAAGTTTTAGTTTTCGAGGGTAATAGCTAGGTATGTTGAAAAAATTAAGATACTAGACTATTTTATGATTGCAAATGGTAAAGAATGTGATTAAAGGCTCTTTTCCTATTTCAAAAGTTTTAGTTTTCGAGAGTAAGAGCTTTGTCTGTGGAAAAATGAAGATATTAGACAATTTTATGATTGCAAATGGTAAAGAATGTGATTAAAGGCTCTTTTCCTATTTCAAAAGTTTTATTTTTCAGGGGTAATAGCTACGTATGTTGAAAAAATGAAGATATTAGACTAGTTTATGATTGCAAATGGTGAAGAATGTGATTAAAGGCTCTTTTCCTATTTCAAAAGTTTTAGTTTTCGAGGGTAATAGCTACGTATGTTGAAAAAAAATGAGGATATTAGACTATTTTATGATTGCAAATGGTAAAGAATGTGATTAAAGGCTCTTTTCCTATGTCAAAAGTTTTAGTTTTCGAGGGTAATAGCTACGTATGTTGAAAAAATGAAGATATTAGACTATTTTATGATTGCAAATGGTAAAGAATGTGATTAAAGGCTCTTTTCCTATTTCAAAAGTTTTAATTTTCGAGGGTAAGAGCTTTGTCTGTGGAAAAAATGAAGATATTAGACAATTTTATGATTGCACATGGTAAAGAATGTGATTAAAGGCTCTTTTCCTATTTCAAAAGTTTTAGTTTTCGAGGGTAATAGCTTTGTCTGTGGAAAAAATGAAGATATTAGACAATTTTATGATTGCACATGGTAAAGAATGTGATCAAAGGCTCTTTTCCTATTTCGAAAGTTTTAGTTTTCGAGGGTAAGAGCTTTGTCTGTGGAAAAAATGAAGATATTACACTATTTTATCATTGCACATGGTAAAGAATGTGATTAAAGGCTCTTTTCCTATGTCAAAAGTTTTAGTTTTCGAGGGTAATAGCTAAGTATGTTGAAAAAATGAAGATATTAGACTATTTTATGATTTCACATGTTAAAGAATGTGATTAAAGGCTCTTTTCCTATGTCAAAAGTTTTAGTTTTCGACGGTAATAGCTACGTATGATGAAAAAATGAAGGTATTAGACTATTTTATGATTGCACATGGTAAAAAATGTGATTAAAGGCTCTTTTCCTATTTCAAAAGTTTTAGTTTTCGGGGGTACTAGCTACGTATGTTGAAAAAATGAAGATATTAGACTATTTTATGATTGCAAATGGTAAAGAATGTGACTAAAGGCTCAATTCCTATTTCAGAA
This sequence comes from Artemia franciscana, assembly GCF_032884065.1. Lineage (NCBI taxonomy): Eukaryota > Metazoa > Arthropoda > Branchiopoda > Anostraca > Artemiidae > Artemia > Artemia franciscana. The sequence goes on along the minus strand of NW_027065585.1, from coordinate 28,718 downwards.
GTTTTAGTTTTTGAGGGTAATAGCTACGTATGTTGAAAAATGAAGATATTAGACTATTTTATGATTGCAAATGGTAAAGAATGTGATTAAAGGCTCATTTCCTATTTCAAAAGCTTTAGTTTTCGAGGGTAATAGCTACGTATGTTGAAAAAATGAAGATATTAGACTACTTTATGATTGCAAATGGTAAAGAATGTGATTAAAGGCTCTTTTCCTATGTCAAAAGTTTTAGTTTTCGAGGGTAATAGCTACGTATGTTGAAAAAATGAAGATATTAGACTATTTTCTGATTGCAAATGGTAAAGAATGTGATTAAAGGCTCTTTTCCTATTTCAAAAGTTTTAGTTTTCGAGGGTAAGAGCTTTGTCTGTGGAAAAAATGAAGATATTAGACAATTTTATGATTGCACATGGTAAAGAATGTGATTAAAGGCTCTTTTCCTATTTCGAAAGTTTTAGTTTTCGAGGCTAAGAGCTTTGTCTGTGGAAAAAATGACGATATTAGACTATTTTATGATTGCACATGGTAAAGAATGTGATTAAAGGCTCTTTTCATATTTTGAAAGTTTTAGTTTTCAAGGGTAAGAGCTTTGTCTGTGGAAATATTGAAGATATTAGACTATTTTATCATTGCACATCGTAAAGAGTGTGATTAAAGGCTCTTTTCCTATTTCAAAAGTTTTAGTTTTCGGGGGTAGTAGCTACGTATGTTGAAAAAATGAAGATATTAGACTATTTTATGATTGCAAATGGTAAAGAATGTGATTAAAGGCTCTTTTCCTATTTCAAAAGTTTTAGTTTTCGAGGGTAATAGCTACGTATGTTGAAAAAATGAAGATATTAGACTATTTTATGATTGCACATGGTAAAGAATGTGATTAAAGGCTCATTTCCTATGTCAAAAGTTTTAGTTTTCGAGGGTAATAGCTTTGTCTGTGGAAAAAATGAAGATATTAGACAATTTTATGATTGCAAATGGTAAAGAATGTGATTAAAGGCTCTTTTCCTATTTCAAAAGTTTTAGTTTTCAGGGGTAATAGCTACGTATGTTGAAAAAATGAAGATATTAGACTATTTTATGATTGCACATGGTAACGAATGTGATTAAAAGCTTTTTTCCTATTTCAAAAGTTTTAGTTTTCGAGGGTAATAGCTACGTATGTTGAAAAAAGAAGATATTAGACTATTTTATGATTGCACATGGTAAAGAATGTGATTAAAGGCTCTTTTCCTATTTCAAAAGTTTTATTTTTCGAGGGTAGTAGCTACGTATGTTGAAAAAATGAAGATATTAGACTATTTTATGATTGCAAATGGTAAAGAATGTGATTAAAGGCTGTTTTCCTAATTCAAAAGTTTTAGTTTTCGAGGGTAATAGCTTTGTCTGTGGAAAAAATGAAAATATAAGACAATTTTACGATTGCACATGGTAAAGAATGTGATTAAAAGCTCTTTTCCTATGTCAAAAGTTTTAGTTTTTGAGGGTAATAGCTACGTATGTTGGAAAAATGAATATTAGACTATTTTATGACTGCACATGGTAAAGAATATGATTAAAGGCTCTTTTCCTATTTCAAAAGTTTAAGTTTTCGGGGGTAATAGCTACGTATGTTGAAAAAATGAAGATATTAGACTATTTTATGATTGCACATGGTAAAGAATGTGATTAAAGGGTCTTTTCCTATTTCAAAAGTTTTAGTTTTCGGGGGTAATAGCTACATATGTTGAAAAAATGAAGATATTAGACTATGTTATGATTGCACATGGTAAAGAATGTGATTACAGGCTCTTTTCCTATTTCAAAAGTTTTAGTTTTCAAGGGTAATAGCTAAGTATGTTGAAAGAATGAAGATATTAGCCTATTTTATGATTACAAATGGTAAAGAATGTGATTAAAGGCTCTTTTCCTATTTCAAAAGTTTTAGTTTTCGAGGGTAATAGCTTTGTCTGTGAAAAAAATGAAGATATTAGACAATTTTATGATTGCACATGCTAAAGAATGTGATTAAAGGCTCTTTTCCTATTTCAAAAGTTTTAGTTTTCGAGGGTAATAGCTACACATGTTGAAAAAATGAAGATATTAGACTATTTTATGATTGCAAATGGTAAAGAATGTGATTCAAGGCTCTTTTTCTATGTCAAAAGTCTTAGTTTTCGAGGGTAATAGCTACGTATGTTGAAAAAATGAAGATATTAGACTATTTTATGATTGCAAATGATAAAGAATGTGATTAAAGGCTCTTTTCCTATTTCAAAAGTTTTAGTTTTCGGGGCAATAGCTACGTATGTTGAAAAAATTAAGATATTAGACTATTTTACGATTGCACATGGTAAAGAATGTGATTAAAGGCTCTTTTCCTATTTCAAAAGTTTTAGTTTTTGGGGGTAATAGCTACGTATGTTGAAAAAATGAAGATATTAGACTATTTTATGATTGCACATGGTAAAGAATGTGATTAAAGGCTCTTTTCCTATTTCAAAAGTTTTAGTTTTCGAGGGTAATAGCTACGTATGTTGAAAAAATGAAGATATTAGACTATTTTATGATTACAAATGGTGAAGAATGTGATTAAAGACTCTTTTCCTATTTCAAAAGTTTTAATTTTTGAGGGTAATAGCTTTGTCTGTGGAACAATTGAAGATAGTCTTAGTTTTCGAGGGTAATAGCCACGTATGTTGAAAACATGAAGATATTAGACTATTTTATGATTGCAAATGGTAAAGAATGTGATTAAAGGCTCTTTTCCTATTTCAAAAGTTTTAGTTTTCGAGGGTAATAGCTACGTATGTTGAAAAAAATGAAGATATTAGACTATTTTATGATTGCAAATGGTAAATAATGTGATCAAAGGCTCTTTTCATATGTCAAAAGTTTTAGTTTTCGAGGGTAATAGCTGCGTATGTTGAAAAAATGAAGATATTAGACTATTTTATGATTGCAAATGGTAAAGAATGTGATTAAAGGCTCTTTTCCTATTTCAAAAGTTTTAGTTTTCGAGGGTAATAGCTTTGCCTGTGGAAAAAATGAAGATATTAGAAAATTTTATGATTGCACATGGTAAAGAATGTGATTAAAGGCTCTTTTCCTATTTCAAAAGTTTTAGTTTTCGAGGGTAATAGCTACGTATGTTGAAAAAATGAAGATATTAGACTGTTTTATGATTTCACATGGTAAAAAATGTGATTAAAGGCTCTTTTCCTATTTCAAAAGTTTTAGTTTTCGGGGGTACTAGCTACGTATGTTGAAAAACTGAGGATATTAGACTATTTTATTATTGCAAATGGTAAAGAATGTGATTAAAGGCTCAATTCCTATTTCAGAAGTTGTAGTTTTCGAGGGTAATAGCTACGTATGTTGAAAAAATGAAGATATTAGACTATTTTATGATTGCAAATGGTAAAGAATGTGATTAAAGGCTCTTTTCCTATTTCAAAAGTTTTAGTTTTTGAGGGTAATAGCTACGTATGTTGAAAAAATGAAGATATTAGACTACTTTATGATTGCAAATGGTAAAGAATGTGATTAAAGGCTCTTTTGCTATGTCAAAAGTTTTAGTTTTCGAGGGTAATAGCTACGTATGTTGAAAAAATGAAGATATTAGACTATTTTTTGATTGCAAATGGTAAAGAATGTGATTAAAGGCTCTTTTCCTATTTCAAAAGTTTTAGTTTTCGAGGGTAAGAGCTTTGTCTGTGGAAAAAATGAAGATATTAGACAATTTTATGATTGCACATGGTAAAGAATGTGATTAAAGGCTCTTTTCCTATTTCAAAAGTTTTAGTTTTCGAGGGTAATAGCTTTGTCTGTGGAAAAAATGAGGATATTAGACAATTTTATGATTGCACATGGTAAAGAATATGATTAAAGGCTCTTTTCATATTTTGAAAGTTTTAGTTTTCGAGGGTAAGAGCTTTGTCTGTGGAAAAATTGAAGATATTAGACTATTTTATCATTGCACATGGTAAAGAGTGTGATTAAAGGCTCTTTTCCTATTTCAAAAGTTTTAGTTTTCGGGGGTAGTAGCTACGTCTGTTGAAAAAATGAAGATATTAGACTATTTTATGATTGCAAATGGTAAAGAATGTGATTAAAGGCTCTTTTCCTATTTCAAAAGTTTTAGTTTTCGAGGGTAATAGCTACGTATGTTGAAAAAATGAAGATATTACACTATTTTATGATTGCACATGGTAAAGAATGTGATTAAAGGCTCATTTCCTATGTCAAAAGTTTTAGTTTTCGAGGGTAATAGCTTTGTCTGTGGAAAAAATGAAGATATTAGACAATTTTATGATTGCAAATGGTAAAGAATGTGATTAAAGGCTCTTTTCCTATTTCAAAAGTTTTAGTTTTCAGGGGTAATAGCTACGTATGTTGAAAAAATGAAGATATTAGACTATTTTATGATTGCACATGGTAAAGAATGTGATTAAAGGCTCTTTTCCTATTTCAAAAGTTTTAGTTTTCGAGGGTAATAGCTACGTATGTTGAAAAATGAAGATATTAGACTATTTTATGATTGCACATGGAAAAGAATGTGATTAAAAGCTATTTTCCTATTTCAAAAGTTTTAGTTTTCGAGGGTAATAGCTACGTATGTTGAAAAAAAGAAGATATTAGACTATTTTACGATTGCACATGGTAAAGAATGTGATTAAAGGCTCTTTTCCTATTTCAAAAGTTTTAGTTTTCGAGGGTAATAGCTACGTATGTTGAAAAAATGAAGATATTAGACTATTTTATGATTGCAAATGGTAAAGAATGTGATTAAAGGCTGTTTTCCTAATTCAAAAGTTTTAGTTTTCGAGGGTAAGAGCTTTGTCTGTGGAAAAAATGAAGATATTTGACAATTTTATGATTGCACATGGTAAAGAATGTGATTAAAGGCTCTTTTCCTATTTCAAAAGTTTTAGTTTTCGAGGGTAATAGCTTTGTCTGTGGAAAAAATGAGGATATTAGACAATTTTATGATTGCACATGGTAAAGAATATGATTAAAGGCTCTTTTCATATTTTGAAAGTTTTAGTTTTCGAGGTTAAGAGCTTTGTCTGTGGAAAAATTGAAGATATTAGACTATTTTATGATTGCTGATGGTAAAGAATGTGATTAAAGGCTCTTTTCCTATTTCAAAAGTTTTAGTTTTCGAGGGTAATAGCTACGTATGTTGAAAAAATGAAGATATTACACTATTTTATGATTGCACATGGTAAAGAATGTGATTAAAGGCTCATTTCCTATGTCAAAAGTTTTAGTTTTCGAGGGTAATAGCTACGTATGTTGAAAAAATGAAGATATTACACTATTTTATGATTGCACATGGTAAAGAATGTGATTAAAGGCTCATTTCCTATGTCAAAAGTTTTAGTTTTCGAGGATAATAGCTTTGTCTGTGGAAAAAATGAAGATATTAGACAATTTTATGATTGCAAATGGTAAAGAATGTGATTAAAGGCTCTTTTCCTATTTCAAAAGTTTTAGTTTTCAGGGGTAATAGCTACGTATGTTGAAAAAATGAAGATATTAGACTATTTTATGATTGCACATGGTAAAGAATGTGATTAAAGGCTCTTTTCCTATTTCAAAAGTTTTAGTTTTCGAGGGTAATAGCTACGTATGTTGAAAAATGAAGATATTAGACTATTTTATGATTGCACATGGAAAAGAATGTGATTAAAAGCTATTTTCCTATTTCAAAAGTTTTAGTTTTCGAGGGTAATAGCTACGTATGTTGAAAAAAAGAAGATATTAGACTATTTTACGATTGCACATGGTAAAGAATGTGATTAAAGGCTCTTTTCGTATTTCAAAAGTTTTATTTTTCGAGGGTAATAGCGACGTATGTTGAAAAAATGAAGATATTAGACTATTTTATGATTGCAAATGGTAAAGAATGTGATTAAAGGCTGTTTTCCTAATTCAAAAGTTTTAGTTTTCGAGGGTAATAGCTTTGTTTGTGGAAGAAATGAAGATATAAGACAATTTTATGATTGCACATGGTAAAGAATGTGATTAAAAGCTCTTTTCCTATGTCAAAAGTTTTAGTTTTCGAGGGTAATAGCTACGTATGTTGAAAAAATGAAGATATTAGACTATTTTATGATTGCACATGGTAAAGAATGTGATTAAAGGCTCTTTTCCTATTTCAAAAGTTTTAGTTTCAAAAGATTGCACATGGTAAAGAATGTGATTAAAGGCTCTTTTTCTATGTCAAAAGTTTTAGTTTTCGGGGGTAATAGCTACGTATGTTGAAAAAATGAAGATATTTGACTATTTTATGATTGCACATGGTAAAGAATGTGATTAAAGGCTCTTTTCCTATTTCAAAAGATTTAGTTTTCGAGGGTAATAGCTTTGTCTGTGGAAAAAATGAAGATATTAGACGATTTTATGATTGCACATGGTAAAGAATGTGATTAAAGGCTCTTTTCCTATGTCAAAAGTCTTAGTGTTCGAGGGTAATAGCTAAGCATAATGAAAAAATGAAGATATTCGACTATTTTATGATTGCAAATGGTAAAAAATGTGATTAAAGGCTCTTTTCCTATTTCAAAAGTTTTAGTTTTCGAGGGTAATAGCTAATTATGTTGAAAAAATGAAGATATTAGACTATTTTATGATTGCACATGGTAAAGAATGTGATTAAAGGCTCTTTTCATATTTCAAAAGTTTTAGTTTTCGAGGGTAATAGCTTTGTCTGTGGAAAAAATGAAGATATTAGACAATTTTATGATTGCACATGGTAAAGAATGTGATTAAAGGCTCTTTTCCTATTTCAAAAGTTTTAGTTTTCGAGGGTAATAGCTACGTATGTTGAAAAAGTGAAGATATTAGACTATTTTATGATTGCACATGGTAAAGAATGTGATTAAAGGCTGTTTTCCTATGTCAAAAGTTTTAGTTTTCGAGGGTAATAGCTACGTATGTTGAAAAAATGAAGATATTAGACTATTTTATGATTGCACATGGTAAAGAATGTGATTAAAGGCTCTTTTCCTATTTCAAAAGTTTTAGTTTTCTGGGCAATAGCTACGTATGTTGAAAAAATTAAGATATTAGACTATTTTATGATTGCACTTGGTAAAGAATGTGATTAAAGGCTCTTTTCCTATTTCAAAAGTTTTAGTTTTCGGGGGTAATAGCTACGTATGTTGAAAAAATGAAGATATTAGACTATTTTATGATTGCACATGGTAAGGAATGTGATTAAAGGCTCTTTTCCTATTTCAAAAGTTTTAGTTTTCGAGGGTAATAGCTACGTATGTTGAAAAAGTGAAGATATTAGACTATTTTATGATTGCACATGGTAAAGAATGTGATTAAAGGCTGTTTTCCTATGTCAAAAGTTTTAGTTTTCGAGGGTAATAGCTACGTATGTTGAAAAAATGAAGATATTAGACTATTTTATGATTGCAAATGGTAAAGAATGTGATTAAAGGCTCTTTCCCTATTTCAAAAGTTTTAGTTTTCTGGGCAATAGCTACGTTTGTTGAAAAAAATAAGATATTAGACTATTTTATGATTGCACTTGGTAAAGAATGTGATTAATGGCTCTTTTCCTATTTCAAAAGTTTTAGTTTTCTGGGCAATAGCTACGTATGTTGAAAAAATTAAGATATTAGACTATTTTATGATTGCACTTGGTAAAGAATGTGATTAAAGGCTCTTTTCCTATTTCAAAAGTTTTAGTTTTCGAGGGTAATAGCTACGTATGTTGAAAAAATGAAGACATTAGACTATTTTATGATTACAAATGGTAAAGAATGTGATTAAAGGCTCTTTTCCTATTTCAAAAGTTTTAGTTTTCGAGGGTAATAGCTTTGTCTGTGGAAAAAATGAAGATATTAGACAATTTTATTATTGAACATGCTAAAGAATGTGATTAAAGGCTCTTTTCCTATTTCAAAAGTTTTGAAATAGGAAAAGATTCAAAAGTTTTCAAAAGTTTTCAAAAGTTTTGAATAGGAAGATTTGAAATATCTTCATTTCAAAACTTTTGAAATGAAGATATTAGAATATTTTATGATTACAAATGGTAAAGAATTTGATTAAAGGCTCTTTTCCTATTTCAAAAGTTTTAGTTTTCGAGGGTTATAGCTTTGTCTGTGGAACAATTGAAGATAGTCTTAGTTTTCGAGGGTAATAGCTACGTATGTTGAAAAAATGAAGATATTAGACTATTTTATGATTGCAAATGGTAAAGAATGTGATTAAAGGCTCTTTTCCTATTTCAAAAGTTTTAGTTTTCGAGGGTAATAGCTACGTATGTTGAAAAAATGAAGATATTAGACTATTTTATGATTGCAAATGGTAAAGAATGTGATTAAAGGCTCTTTTCCTATGTCAAAAGTCTTAGTTTTCGAGGGTAATAGCTACGTATGTTGAAAAAATGAAGATATTAGACTATTTTATGATTGCAAATGGTAAAGAATGTGATTAAAGGCTCTTTCCCTATTTCAAAAGTTTTATTTTTCTGGGCAATAGCTACGTATGTTGAAAAAAATAAGATATTAGACTATTTTATGATTGCACTTGGTAAAGAATGTGATTAATGGCTCATTTCCTATTTCAAAACTTTTAGTTTTCAGGGGTAATAGCTACGTATGTTGAAAAAATGAAGATATTAGACTATTTTATGATTGCACATGGTAAAGAATGTGATTAAAGGCTCTTTTCCTATTTCAAAAGTTTTAGTTTTCGAGGGTAATAGCTACGTATGTTGAAAAAGTGAAGATATTAGACTATTTTATGATTGCACATGGTAAAGAATGTGATTTAAGGCTCTTTTCCTATTTCAATAGTTTTAGTTTTCGAGGGTAATAGCTAAGAATGTTGAAAAAATGAAGATATTAGACTATTTATGATTGCACATGGTAAAGAATGTGATTAAAGGCTCTTTTCCTATTTCAAAAGTTTTAGTTTTCGAGCGTAATAGCTACGTATGTTGAAAAAATGAAGATATTTGACTATTTTATGATTGCACATGGTAAAGAATGTGATTAAAGGCTCTTTTCCTGTTTCAAAAGTTTTAGTTTTCGAGGGTAATAGCTACGTATGTTGAAAAAATGAAGATATTAGAATATTTTATGATTGCACATGGTAAAGAATGTGATTAAAGGCTCTTTTCCTATTTCAAAAGTTTTAGTTTTCGAGGGTAATAGCTACGTATGTTGAAAAAATGAAAATATTAGACTATTTTATGATTGCAAATGGTAAAGAATGTGATTAAACACTCTTTTCCTATGTCAAAAGTTTTAGTTTTCGAGGGTAATAGCTACGTATGTTGAAAAAATGAAGATATTAGATTATCTTATAATTGCAAATGTTAAAGAATGTGATTAAAGGCTCTTTTCCTATTTCAAAAGTTTTAGTTTTCAGGGGTAATAGCTACGTATGTTGAAAAAATGAAGATATTAGACTATTCTATGATTACAAATGGTAAAGAATGTGATTAAAGGCTCTTTTCCTATTTCAAAAGTTTTAGTTTTCGAGGGTAATA
>NW_027065585.1:0-19125 GCF_032884065.1 Artemia franciscana | reverse complement strand
TTTCGAGGTAATAGCTACGTATGTTGAAAAAATGAAGATATTAGACTATTTTATGATTGCAAATGGTAAAGAATGTGATTAAAGGCTCTTTTCCTATGTCAAAAGTCTTAGTTTTCGGGAGTAATAGCTACGTATGTTGAAAAAATGAAGATATTAGACTATTTTATGACTGCAAATGGTAAAGAATGTGATTAAAGGCTCTTTTCCTATTTCAAAAGTTTTAGTTTTCTGGGCAATAGCTACGTATGTTGAAAAAATTAAGATATTAGACTATTTTATGATTACAAATGGTAAAGAATGTAATTAAAGGCTCTTTTTCTATTTCAAAAGTTTAGGTTTTCGAGGGTAATAGCTTTGTCTGTGGAAAAAATGAAGATATTAGACAATTTTATTATTGAACATGCTAAAGAATGTGATTAAAGGCTCTTTTCCTATTTCAAAAGTTTTGAAATAGGAAAAGATTCAAAAGTTTTCAAAAGTTTTCAAAAGTTTTGAATAGGAAGATTTGAAATATCTTCATTTCAAAAAGTTTGAAATGAAGATATTAGAATATTTTATGATTACAAATGGTAAAGAATTTGATTAAAGGCTCTTTTCCTATTTCAAAAGTTTTAGTTTTCGAGGGTTATAGCTTTGTCTGTGGAACAATTGAAGATAGTCTTAGTTTTCGAGGGTAATAGCTACGTATGTTGAAAAAATGAAGATATTAGACTATTTTATGATTGCAAATGGTAAAGAATGTGATTAAAGGCTCTTTTCCTATTTCAAAAGTTTTAGTTTTCGAGGGTAATAGCTACGTATGTTGAAAAAATTAAGATATTAGACTATTTTATGATTGCACTTGGTAAAGAATGTGATTAAAGGCTCTTTTCCTATTTCAAAAGTTTTAGTTTTCGGGGTAATAGCTACGTATGTTGAAAAAATGAAGACATTAGACTATTTTATGATTACAAATGGTAAAGAATGTGATTAAAGGCTCTTTTCCTATTTCAAAAGTTTTAGTTTTCGAGGGTAATAGCTTTGTCTGTGGAAAAAATGAAGATATTAGACAATTTTATTATTGAACATGCTAAAGAATGTGATTAAAGGCTCTTTTCCTATTTCAAAAGTTTTGAAATAGGAAAAGATTCAAAAGTTTTCAAAAGTTTTCAAAAGTTTTGAATAGGAAGATTTGAAATATCTTCATTTCAAAAAGTTTGAAATGAAGATATTAGAATATTTTATGATTACAAATGGTAAAGAATTTGATTAAAGGCTCTTTTCCTATTTCAAAAGTTTTAGTTTTCGAGGGTTATAGCTTTGTCTGTGGAACAATTGAAGATAGTCTTAGTTTTCGAGGGTAATAGCTACGTATGTTGAAAAAATGAAGATATTAGACTATTTTATGATTGCAAATGGTAAAGAATGTGATTAAAGGCTCTTTTCCTATTTCAAAAGTTTTAGTTTTTCGAGGGTAATAGCTACGTATGTTGAAAAAAATGAAGATATTAGACTATTTTATGATTGCAAATGGTAAATAATGTGATCAAAGGCTCTTTTTCTATGTCAAAAAATTTAGTTTTCGAGGGTAATAGCTGCGTATGTTGAAAAAATGAAGATATTAGACTATTTTATGATTGCAAATGGTAAAGAATGTGATTAAAGGCTCTTTTCCTATTTCAAAAGTTTTAGTTTTCGAGGGTAATAGCTTTGCCTGTGGAAAAAATGAAGATATTAGAAAATTTTATGATTGCACATGGTAAAGAATGTGATTAAAGGCTCTTTTCCTATTTCAAAAGTTTTAGTTTTCGAGGGTAATAGCTACGTATGTTGAAAAAATGAAGATATTAGACTGTTTTATGATTTCACATGGTAAAGAATGTGATTAAAGGCTGTTTTCCTATGTCAAAAGTTTTAGTTTTCGAGGGTAATAGCTACGTATGTTGAAAAAATGAAGATATTAGACTATTTTATGATTGTACATGGTAAAGAATGTGATTAAAGGCTCTTTTTCCTATTTCAAAAGTTTAGTTTTCGGGGGGTAATAGCTACGTATGTTGAAAAAATGAAGTTATTAGACTATTTTATGATTGCACATGGTAAAGAATGTGATTAAAGGCTCTTTTCCTATTTCAAAAGTTTTAGTTTTCAAGGGTAATAGCTAAGTATGTTGAAAGAATGAAGATATTAGACTATTTTATGATTACAAATGGTAAAGAATGTGATTAAAGGCTCTTTTCCTATTTCAAAGTTTTAGTTTTCGAGGGTAATAGCTTTGTCTGTGGAAAAAATGAAGATATTAGACAATTTTATGATTGCACATGCTAAAGAATGTGATTAAAGGCTCTTTTCCTATTTCAAAAGTTTTAGTTTTCGAGGGTAATAGCTACGTATGTTGAAAAAATGAAGATATTAGACTATTTTATGATTGCAAATGGTAAAGAATGTGATTAAAGGCTCTTTTCCTATGTCAAAAGTCTTAGTTTTCGAGGGTAATAGCTACGTATGTTGAAAAAATGAAGATATTAGACTATTTTATGATTGCAAATGGTAAAGAATGTGATTACAGGCTCTTTCCCTATTTCAAAAGTTTTAGTTTTCTGGGCAATAGCTACGTATGTTGAAAAAAATAAGATATTAGACTATTTTATGATTGCACTTGGTAAAGAATGTGATTAATGGCTCTTTTCCTATTTCAAAAGTTTTAGTTTTCAGGGTAATAGCTACGTATGTTGAAAAAATGAAGATATTAGACTATTTTATGATTGCACATGGTAAAGAATGTGATTAAAGGCTCTTTTCCTATTTCAAAAGTTTTAGTTTTCGAGGGTAATAGCTACGTATGTTGAAAAAATGAAGACATTAGACTATTTTATGATTACAAATGGTAAAGAATGTGATTAAAGGCTCTTTTCCTATTTCAAAAGTTTTAGTTTTCGAGGGTAATAGCTTTGTCTGTGGAAAAATGAAGATATTAGACAACTTTATTATTGAACATGCTAAAGAATGTGATTAAAGGCTCTTTTCCTATTTCAAAACTTTTAGTTTTCGAGGGTAATAGCTACGTATGTTGAAAAAATGAAGATATTAGACTATTTTATGATTGCAAATGGTAAAGAATGTGATTAAAGGCTCTTTTCCTATTTCAAAAGTTTTAGTTTTCGAGGGTAATAGCTACGTATGTTGAAAAAATGAAGATATTAGACTATTTTATGATTGCAAATGGTAAATAATGTGATTAAAGGCTCTTTTCCTATGTCAAAAGTTTTAGTTTTCGAGGGTAATAGCTGCGTATGTTGAAAAAATGAAGATATTAGACTATTTTATGATTGCAAATGGTAAAGAATGTGATTAAAGGCTCTTTTTCTATTTCAAAAGTTTTAGTTTTCGAGGGTAATAGCTTTGTCTGTGGAAAAAAATGAAGATATTAGAAAATTTTATGATTGCACATGGTAAAGAATGTGATTAAAGGCTCTTTTCCTATTTCAAAAGTTTTAGTTTTCGAGGGTAATAGCTACGTATGTTGAAAAAATGAAGATATTAGACTATTTTATGATTTCACATGGTAAAGAATGTGATTAAAGGCTGTTTCCTATGTCAAAAGTTTTAGTTTTCGAGGGTAATAGCTACGTATGTTGAAAAAATGAAGATATTAAACTATTATATGATTGCAAGTGGTAAAGAATGTGATTAAAGGCTCTTTTCCTATTTCAAAAGATTTAGTTTTCGAGGGTAATAGCTTTGTCTGTGGAAAAAAATGAAGATATTAGACGATTTTATGATTGCACATGGTAGAGAATGTGATTAAAGGCTCTTTTCCTATGTCAAAAGTTTTAGTGTTCGAGGGTAATAGCTACGTATGTTGAAAAAATGAAGATATTAGACTATTTTATGATTGCAAATGATAAAAAATGTGATTAAAGGCTCTTTTCCTATTTCAAAAGTTTTAGTTTTCGAGGGTAATAGCTAATTATGTTGAAAAATGAAGATATTAGACTATTTTATGATTGCACATGGTAAAGAATGTGATTAAAGGCTCTTTTCATATTTCAAAAGTTTTAGTTTTCGAGGGTAATAGCTTTGTCTGTGGAAAAATGAAGATATTAGACAATTTTATGATGGCACATGGTAAAGAATGTGATTAAAGGCTCTTTTCCTATTTCAAAAGTTTTAGTTTTCGAGGGTAATAGCTACGTATGTTGAAAAGTGAAGATATTAGACTATTTTATGATTGCACATGGTAAAGAATGTGATTAAAGGCTCTTTTCCTATTTCAAAAGTTTTAGTTTTCGAGGGTAATAGCTAAGAATGTTGAAAAAATGAAGATATTAGACTATTTTATGATTGCACATGGTAAAGAATGTGATTAAAGGCTCTTTTCCTATTTCAAAAGTTTTAGTTTTCGAGCGTAATAGCTACGTATGTTGAAAAAATGAAGATATTTGACTATTTTATGATTGCACATGGTAAAGAATGTGATTAAAGGCTCTTTTCCTGTTTCAAAAGTTTTAGTTTTCGAGGGTAATAGCTACGTATGTTGAAAAAATGAAGATATTAGAATATTTTATGATTGCACATGTTAAAGAATGTGATTAAAGGCTCTTTTCCTATTTCAAAAGTTTTAGTTTTCGAGGGTAATAGCTACGTATGTTGAAAAAATGAAAATATTAGACTATTTTATGATTGCAAATCGTAAAGAATGTGATTTAAACGCTCTTTTCCTATGTCAAAAGTTTTAGTTTTCGAGGGTAATAGCTACGTATGTTGAAAAAATGAAGATATTAGATTATCTTATAATTGCAAATGGTAAAGAATGTGATTAAAGGCTCTCTTTTCCTGTTTCAAAAGTTTTAGTTTTCAGGGGGGTAATAGCTACGTATGTTGAAAAAATGAAGATATTAGACTATTCTATGATTACAAATGGTAAAGAATGTGATTAAAGGCTCTTTTCCTATTTCAAAAGTTTTAGTTTTCAGGGGTAATAGCTACGTATGTTGAAAAAATGAAGATATTAGACTATTCTATGATTACAAATGGTAAAGAATGTGATTAAAGGCTCTTTTCCTATTTCAAAAGTTTTAGTTTTCGAGGGTAATAGCTTTGTCTGTGGAAAAAATGAAGATGTTAGACTATTTTATGATTGCAAATGGTAAAGAATGTGATTAAAGGCTCTTTTAATATGTCAAAAGTTTTAGTTTTCGAGGGGTAATAGCTACGTATGTTGAAAAAATGAAGATATTAGACTATTTTATGATTGCAAATGGTAAAGAATGTGATTAAAGGCTCTTTTCCCTATTTCAAAGTTTTAGTTTTCGAGGGTAATAGCTACATATGTTGAAAAAAATGAAGATCTTAGACTATTTTATGATTGCAAATGGTAAAGAATGTGATTAAATGCTCTTTTCCTATGTCAAAAGTTTTAGTTTTCGAGGGTAATAGCTAGGTATGTTGAAAAAACTAAGATACTAGACTATTTTATGATAGCAAATGGTAAAGAATGTGATTAAAGGCTCTTTTCCTATGTCAAAAGTTTTAGTTTTGGAGGGTAATAGCTACGTCCTGTTGAAAAAAATGAAGATATTAGACTATTTTATGATTGCAAATGGTAAAGAATGTGATTAAAGGCTCTTTTCCTATGTCAAAAGTTTTAGTGTTGGAGGGTAATAGCTACGTCTGTTGAAAAAATGAAGATATTAGACTATTTTATGATTGCAAATGGTAAAGAATGTGATTAAAGGCTCTTTTCCTATGTCAAAAGTCTTAGTTTTCGAGGGTAATAGCTACTTATGTTGAAAAAATGAAGATATTAGACTATTTTATGATTGCAAATGGTAAAGAATGTGATTAAAGGCTCTTTTCCAATTTCAAAAGTTTTAGTTTTCGAGGGTAATAGCTACATATGTTGAAAAAATGAAGATATTAGACTATTTTATGATTGCAAATGGTAAATAATGTGATTTAAAGGCTCTTTTCCTATTTCAAAAGTTTTAGTTTTCGAGGGTAATAGCTACGTATGTTGAAAAAATGAAGGTATTAGACTATTTTATGATTTCACATGGTAAAGAATGTGATTAAAGGCTTTTTTCCTATGTCAAAAGATTTAGTTTTCGAGGGTAATAGCTAAGTATGTTGAAAAAATTAAGAAATTAGATTATTTTATGATTGCAAATGGTAAAGAATGTGATTAAAGGCTCTTTTCCTATGTCAAAAGTTTTAGTTTTCGACGGGTAATAGCTACGTCTGTTGAAAAAATGAAGATATTAGACTATTTTATGATTGCAAATGGTAAAGAATGTGATTAAAGGCTCTTTTCCTATGTCAAAAGTTTTAGATTTCGAGGGTAATAGCTACGTATGTTGAAAAAATGAAGATATTAGACTATTTTATGATTGCACATGGTAAAGAATGTGATTAAAGGCTCTTTTCCTATTTCAAAAGTTTTAGTTTTCGGGGGGTACTAGCTACGTATGTTGAAAAAAATGAAGATATTAGACTATTTTATGATTGCAAATGGTAAAGAATGTGATTAAAGGCTCTTTTCCTATTTCAGAAGTTTTAGTTTTCGAGGGTAATAGCTACGTATGTTGAAAAAATGAAGATATTAGACTATTTTATGATTGCAAATGGTAAAGAATGTGATTAAAGGCTCTTTTCCTATTTCAAAAGTTTTAGTTTTCGAGGGTAATAGCTACGTATGTTGAAAAAAATGAAGATATTAGACTATTTTATGATTGCAAATGGTAAAGAATGTGATTAAAGGCTCTTTTCCTATGTCAAAAGTTTTAGTTTTCGAGGGTAATAGCTACGTATGTTGAAAAAATGAAGATATAAGACTATTTTATGATTGCAAATGGTAAAGAATGTGATTAAAGGCTCTTTTCCTATTTCAAAAGTTTTAGTTTTCGAGGGTAATAGCTACGTATGTTGAACAAAATGAAGATCTTAGACTATTTTATGATTGCAAATGGTAAAGAATGTGATTAAAGGCTCTTTTCCTATGTCAAAAGTTTTAGTTTTCGAGGGTAATAGCTAGGTATGTTGAAAAAATTAAGATACTAGACTATTTTATGATTGCAAATGGTAAAGAATGTGATTAAAGGCTCTTTTCCTATTTCAGAAGTTTTAGTTTTCGAGGGTAATAGCTACGTATGTTGAAAAAATGAAGATATTAGACTATTTTATGATTGCAAATGGTAAAGAATGTGATTAAAGGCTCTTTTCCTATTTCAAAAGTTTTAGTTTTCGAGGGTCATAGCTACATATGTTGAAAAAAAATGAAGATCTTAGACTATTTTATGATTGCAAATGGTAAAGAATGTGATTAAAGGCTCTTTTCCTATGTCAAAAGTTTTAGTTTTCGAGGGGTAATAGCTACGTCTGTTGAAAAAATGAAGATATTAGACTATTTTATGATTGCAAATGGTAAAGAATGTGATTAAAGGCTCTTTTCCTATGTCAAAAGTTTTTATATTTCGAGGGTAATAGCTACGTATGTTGAAAAAATGAAGATATTAGACTATTTTATGATTGCACATGGTAAAGAATGTGATTAAAGGGTCTTTTCCTATTTCAAAAGTTTAGTTTTCGGGGGGTACTAGCTACGTAATGTTGAAAAAATGAAGATATTAGACTATTTTATGATTGCAAATGGTAAAGAATGTGATTAAAGGCTCTTTTCCTATTTCAGCAGTTTTAGTTTTCGAGGGTAATAGCTACGTATGTTGAAAAAATGAAGATATTAGACTATTTTATGATTGCAAATGGTAAAGAATGTAATTAAAGGCTCTTTTCCTATTTCAAAAGTTTTAGTTTTCGAGGGTGATAGCTACGTATGTTGAAAAAATGAAGATATTAGACTATTTTATGATTGCAAATGGTAAAGAATGTGATTAAAGGCTCTTTTCCTATTTCAAAAGTTTTAGTTCTCGAGGGTAATAGCTACGTATGTTGAAAAAAATGAAGATCTTAGACTATTTTATGATTGCAAATGGTAAAGAATGTGATTAAAGGCTCTTTTCCTATGTCAAAAGTTTTAGTTTTCGAGGGTAATAGCTAGGTATGTTGAAAAAATTAAGATACTAGACTATTTTATGATTGCAAATGGTAAAGAATGTGATTAAAGGCTCTTTTCCTATTTCAAAAGTTTTAATTTTCGAGGGTAAGAGCTTTGTCTGTGGAAAAATGAAGATATTAGACAATTTTATGATTGCACATGGTAAAGAATGTGATTAAAGGCTCTTTTCCTATTTCAGAAGTTTTAGTTTTCGAGGGTAATAGCTACGTATGTTGAAAAAATGAAGATATTAGACTATTTTATGATTGCAAATGGTAAAGAATGTGATTAAAGGCTCTTTTCCTATTTCAAAAGTTTTAGTTTTCGAGGGTAATAGCTACGTATGTTGAAAAAAAATGAAGATCTTAGACTATTTTATGATTGCAAATGGTAAAGAATGTGATTAAAGACTCTTTTCCTATGTCAAAAGTTTAAGTTTTCGAGGGTAATAGCTAGGTATGTTGAAAAAACTAAGATACTAGACTATTTTATGATTGCAAATGGTAAAGAATGTGATTAAAGGTTCTTTTCCTATTTCAAAAGTTTTAGTTTTCGAGGATAAGAGCTTTGTCTGTGGAAAAAATGAGGATATTAGACAATTTTATGATTGCACGTGGTAAAGAATGTGATTAAAGGCTCTTTTCCTATTTCAAAAGTTTTAGTTTTCGAGGGTAATAGTTTTGTCTGTGGAAAAAATGAAGATATTAGACAATTTTATGATTGCACATGGTAAAGAATGTGATCAAAGGCTCTTTTCCTATTTCGAAAGTTTTAGTTTTCGAGGGTAAGAGCTTTGTCTGTGGAAAAAATGAAGATATTAGACTATTTTATGATTGCAAATGGTAAAGAATGTGATTAAAGGCTCTTTTCCTATTTCAAAAGTTTTAGTTTTCGAGGGTAATAGCTACGTATGTTGAAAAAATGAAGATATTAGACTATTTTATGATTGCACATGGTAAAGAATGTGATTAAAGGCTCTTTTCCGATGTCAAAAGTTTTATTTTTCGAGGGTAATAGCTTTGTCTGTTGAAAAAATGAAGATATTAGACAATTTTATGATTGCAAATGGTAAAAAACATGATTAAAGGCTCTTTTCCTATTTCAAAAGTTTTAGTTTTCGGGGGTAATAGCTACGTATGTTGAAAAAATGAAGATATTAGACTATTTTATGATTGCAAATGGTAAAGAATGTGATTAAAGGCTCTTTTCCTATTTCAAAAGTTTTAGTTTTCGAGGGTAATAGCTACGTATGTTGAAAAAAATGAAGATCTTAGACTATTTTATGATTGCAAATGGTAAAGAATGTGATTAAAGGCTCTTTTCCTATGTCAAAAGTTTTAGTTTTCGAGGGTAATAGCTAGGTATGTTGAAAAAATTAAGATACTAGACTATTTTATGATTGCAAATGGTAAAGAATGTGATTAAAGGCTCTTTTCCTATTTCAAAAGTTTTAATTTTCGAGGGTAAGAGCTTTGTCTGTGGAAAAATGAAGATATTAGACAATTTTATGATTGCACATGGTAAAGAATGTGATTAAAGGCTCTTTTCCTATTTCAGAAGTTTTAGTTTTCGAGGGTAATAGCTACGTATGTTGAAAAAATGAAGATATTAGACTATTTTATGATTGCAAATGGTAAAGAATGTGATTAAAGGCTCTTTTCCTATTTCAAAAGTTTAGTTTTCGAGGGTAATAGCTACGTATGTTGAAAAAAAATGAAGATCTTAGACTATTTTATGATTGCAAATGGTAAAGAATGTGATTAAAGACTCTTTTCCTATGTCAAAAGTTTAAGTTTTCGAGGGTAATAGCTAGGTATGTTGAAAAAACTAAGATACTAGACTATTTTATGATTGCAAATGGTAAAGAATGTGATTAAAGGTTCTTTTCCTATTTCAAAAGTTTTAGTTTTCGAGGATAAGAGCTTTGTCTGTGGAAAAAATGAGGATATTAGACAATTTTATGATTGCACGTGGTAAAGAATGTGATTAAAGGCTCTTTTCCTATTTCAAAAGTTTTAGTTTTCGAGGGTAATAGTTTCTAAAATGACGTCTTGCATATGACTCATAGAAATAGTAGATAGACTAGCTAGAATCAAACTTTCACTGTTCTATCTACTATTGATATCTATTTATTGAATAGTGAAAAAGTCTTTTCTAAAATGACGTCTTGCATATGACTCATAGAAATAGTAGATAGACTAGCTAGAATCAAACTTTCACTGTTCTATCTACTATTGATATCTATTTATTGAATAGTGAAAAAGTCTTTTCTAAAATGACGTCTTGCATATGACTCATAGAAATAGTAGATAGACTAGCTAGAATCAAACTTTCACTGTTCTATCTACTATTGATATCTATTTATTGAATAGTGAAAAAGTCTTTTCTAAAATGACGTCTTGCATATGACTCATAGAAATAGTAGATAGACTAGCTAGAATCAAACTTTCACTGTTCTATCTACTATTGATATCTATTTATTGAATAGTGAAAAAGTCTTTTCTAAAATGACGTCTTGCATATGACTCATAGAAATAGTAGATAGACTAGCTAGAATCAAACTTTCACTGTTCTATCTACTATTGATATCTATTTATTGAATAGTGAAAATGTCTTTTCTAAAATGACGTCTTGCATATGACTCAGAGAAATAGTAGATAGACTAGCTAGAATCAAACTTTCACTGTTCTATCAGTAGCTATTACCCTCGAATAAAATTCGAGGGTAATAGCTACGTATGTTGAAAAAATGAAGATATTTGACTATTTTATGATTGCAAATGGAAAAGAATGTGATTAAAGGCTCTTTTCCTATTTCAAAAGTTTTAGTTTTCGAGGGTAATAGCTTTGTCTGTGGAAAAAAATGAAGATATTAGAAAATTTTATGATTGCACATGGTAAAGAATGTGATTAAAGGCTCTTTTCCTATTTCAAAAGTTCTAGTTTTCGAGGGTAATAGCTACGTATGTTGAAAAAATGAAGGTATTAGACTATTTTATGATTTCACATGGTAAAGAATGTGATTAAAGGCTTTTTTCCTATGTCAAAAGTTTTAGTTTTCGAGGGTAATAGCTAAGTATGTTGAAAAAATTAAGAAATTAGATTATTTTATGATTGCAAATGGTAAAGAATGTGATTAAAGGCTCTTTTCCTATGTCAGAAGTTTTATTTTTCGAGGGTAATAGCTACGTCTGTTGAAAAAATGAAGATATTAGACTATTTTATGATTGCAAATGGTAAAGAATGTGATTAAAGGCTCTTTTCCTATGTCAAAAGTTTTAGTTTTCGAGGGTAATAGCTACGTATGTTGAAAAAAATGAAGATATTAGACTATTTTATGATTGCACATGGTAAAGAATGTGATTAAAGGCTCTTTTCCTATTTCAGAAGTTTTAGTTTTCGAGGGTAATAGCTACGTATGTTGAAAAAATGAAGATATTAGACTATTTTATGATTGCAAATGGTAAAGAATGTGATTAAAGGCTCTTTTCCTATTTCAAAAGTTTTAGTTTTCGAGGGTAAGAGCTTTGTCTGTGGAAAAAATGAAGATATTAGACAATTATATGATTGCACATGGTAAAAAATGTGATTAAAGGCTCTTTTCCTATTTCAAAAATTTTAGTTTTCGAGGGTAATAGCTTTGTCTGTTGAAAAAATCAAGATATTGGACAATTTTATGATTGCACATGGTAAAGAATGTGATTAAAGGCTCTTTTCATATTTCAAAAGTTTTAGTTTTCGAGGGTAATAGCTACGTATGTTGAAAAAATGAAGATATTAGACTATTTTTTGATTGCACATGGTAAAGAATGTGATTAAAGGCTCTTTTCCGATGTCAAAAGTTTTATTTTTCGAGGGTAATAGCTTTGTCTGTGGAAAAAATGAAGATATTAGACAATTTTATGATTGCAAATGGTAAAAAATATGATTAAAGGCTCTTCTCCTATTTCAAAAGTTTTAGTTTTCGAGGGTAATAGCTACGTATGTTGAAAAAATGAAGATATTAGACTATTTTATGATTGCAAATGGTAAAGAATGTGATTAAAGGCTCTTTTCCTATTTCAAAAGTTTTAGTTTTCGAGGGTAATAGCTACGTATGTTGAAAAAATGAAGATATTAGACTATTTTATGATTGCAAATGGTAAAGAATGTGATTAAATGCTCTTTTCCTATTTCAAAAGTTTTAGTTTTCGAGGGTAATATCTACGTCTGTTGAAAAAATGAAGATAATAGACTATTTTATGATTGCAAATGGTACAGAATGTGATTAAAGGCTCTTTTCCTATGTCAAAAGTTTTAGTTTTCGAGGGTAATAGCTACGTATGTTGAAAAAAATGAAGATATTAGGCTATTTTATGATTGCAAATGGTAAATAATGTGATTAAAGGCTCTTTTCCTATGTCAAAAGTTTTAGTTTTCGAGGGTAATAGCTACGTATGTTGAAAAAATGAAGATATTTGACTATTTTATGATTGCAAATGGAAAAGAATGTGATTAAAGGCTCTTTTCCTATTTCAAAAGTTTAGTTTTCGAGGGTAATAGCTACGTATGTTAAAAAAATGAAGATATTAGGCTATTTTATGATTGCAAATGGTAAATAATGTGATTAAAGGCTCTTTTCCTATGTCAAAAGTTTTAGTTTTCGAGGGTAATAGCTACGTATGTTGAAAAAATGAAGATATTTGACTATTTTATGATTGCAAATGGAAAAGAATGTGATTAAAGGCTCTTTTCCTATTTCAAAAGTTTTAGTTTTCGAGGGTAATAGCTTTGTCTGTGGAAAAAAATGAAGATATTAGAAAATTTTATGATTGCACATGGTAAAGAATGTGATTAAAGGCTCTTTTCCTATTTCAAAAGTTCTAGTTTTCGAGGGTAATAGCTACGTATGTTGAAAAAATGAAGGTATTAGACTATTTTATGATTTCACATGGTAAAGAATGTGATTAAAGGCTTTTTTCCTATGTCAAAAGTTTTAGTTTTCGAGGGTAATAGCTAAGTATGTTGAAAAAATTAAGAAATTAGATTATTTTATGATTGCAAATGGTAAAGAATGTGATTAAAGGCTCTTTTCCTATGTCAGAAGTTTTATTTTTCGAGGGTAATAGCTACGTCTGTTGAAAAAATGAAGATATTAGACTATTTTATGATTGCAAATGGTAAAGAATGTGATTAAAGGCTCTTTTCCTATGTCAAAAGTTTTAGTTTTCGAGGGTAATAGCTACGTATGTTGAAAAAAATGAAGATATTAGACTATTTTATGATTGCACATGGTAAAGAATGTGATTAAAGGCTCTTTTCCTATTTCAGAAGTTTTAGTTTTCGAGGGTAATAGCTACGTATGTTGAAAAAATGAAGATATTAGACTATTTTATGATTGCAAATGGTAAAGAATGTGATTAAAGGCTCTTTTCCTATTTCAAAAGTTTTAGTTTTCGGGGGTACTAGCTACGTATGTTAAAAAAATGAAGATATTAGACTATTTTATGATTGCAAATGGTAAAGAATGTGATTAAAGGCTCTTTTCCTATGTCAGAAGTTTTAGTTTTCGAGGGTAATAGCTACGTATGTTGAAAAAATGAAGATATTAGACTATTTTATGATTGCAAATGGTAAAGAATGTGATTAAAGGCTCTTTTCCTATTTCAAAAGTTTTAGTTTTCGAGGATAAGAGCTTTGTCTGTGGAAAAAATGAAGATATTAGACAATTTTATGATTGCACGTGGTAAAGAATGTGATTAAAGGCTCTTTTCCTATTTCAAAAGTTTTAGTTTTCGAGGGTAAGAGCTTTGTCTGTGGAAAAAATGAAGATATTAGACAATTTTATGATTGCACATGGTAAAGAATGTGATTAAAGGCTCTTTTCCTATTTCAAAAGTTTTAGTTTTCGAGGGTAAGAGCTTTGTCTGTGGAAAAAATGAAGATATTAGACTATTTTATCATTGCACATGGTAAAGAATGTGACTAAAGGCTCTTTTCCGATGTCAAAAGTTTTATTTTTCGAGGGTAATAGCTTTGTCTGTTGAAAAAATGAAGATATTAGACAATTTTATGATTGCAAATGGTAAAAAACATGATTAAAGGCTCTTTTCCTATTTCAAAAGTTTTAGTTTTCGGGGTTAATAGCTACGTATGTTGAAAAAATGAAGATATTAGACTATTTTATGATTGCAAATGGTAAAGAATGTGATTAAAGGCTCTTTTCCTATTTCAAAAGTTTTAGTTTTCGAGGGTAATAGCTACGTAATAACAAATGGTAAAGAATGTGATTAAATGCTCTTTTCCTATTTCAAAAGTTTTAGTTTTCGAGGGTAATAGCTACGTATGTTGAAAAAATGAAGATATTAGACTATTTTATGATTGCAAAATGGTACAGAATGTGATTGAAGGCTCTTTTCCTATGTCAAAAGTTTTAGTTTTCGAGGGTTATAGCTACGTATGTTGAAAAAATGAAGATA
Organism: Artemia franciscana; assembly: GCF_032884065.1. Taxonomy (NCBI): domain Eukaryota; kingdom Metazoa; phylum Arthropoda; class Branchiopoda; order Anostraca; family Artemiidae; genus Artemia; species Artemia franciscana. The sequence continues at coordinate 4,636 of NW_027065585.1, read as the reverse complement.
TTAGACTATTTTATGATTGCACATGGTAAAGAATGTGATTAAAGGCTCTTTTCCTATTTCAAAAGTTTTAGTTTTCGAGGGTAATAGCTACGTATGTTGAAAAAATGAAGATATTAGACTATTTTATGATTACAAATGGTAAAAAATGTGATTAAAGGCTCTTTTCCTATTTCAAAAGTTTTAGTTTTCGAGGGTAATAGCTTTGTCTATGGAAAAAATGAAGATATTAGACAATTTTATGATTGCACATGCTAAAGAATGTGTTTTAAGGCTCTTTTCCTATTTCAAAAGTTTTAGTTTTCGAGGGTAATAGCTACGTGTAAAATATGATTAAAAATATGATTAAAGGCTCTTCTCCTATTTCAAAAGTTTTAGTTTTCGGGGGTAATAGCTACGTATGTTGAAAAAATGAAGATATTAGACTATTTTATGATTGCAAATGGTAAAGAATGTGATTAAAGGCTCTTTTCCTATTTCAAAAGTTTTAGTTTTCGAGGGTAATAGCTACGTATGTTGAAAAAATGAAGATATTAGACTATTTTATGATTGCAAATGGTAAAGAATGTGATTAAATGCTCTTTTCCTATTTCAAAAGTTTTAGTTTTCGAGGGTAATATCTACGTCTGTTGAAAAAATGAAGATAATAGACTATTTTATGATTGCAAATGGTACAGAATGTGATGAAAGGCTCTTTTCCTATGTCAAAAGTTTTAGTTTTCGAGGGTAATAGCTACGTATGTTGAAAAAAATGAAGATATTAGGCTATTTTATGATTGCATTTCAAAAGTTTTAGTTTTCGAGGGTAATATCTACGTCTGTTGAAAAAATGAAGATAATAGACTATTTTATGATTGCAAATGGTACAGAATGTGATTAAAGGCTCTTTTCCTATGTCAAAAGTTTTAGTTTTCGAGGGTAATAGCTACGTATGTTGAAAAAAATGAAGATATTAGGCTATTTTATGATTGCAAATGGTAAATAATGTGATTAAAGGCTCTTTTCCTATGTCAAAAGTTTTAGTTTTCGGGGGTAATAGCTACGTATGTTGAAAAAATGAAGATATTAGACTATTTTATGATTGCAAATGGTAAAGAATGTGATTAAAGGCTCTTTTCCTATTTCAAAAGTTTTAGTTTTCGAGGGTAATAGCTACGTATGTTGAAAAAATGAAGATATTAGACTATTTTATGATTGCAAATGGTAAAGAATGTGATTAAATGCTCTTTTCCTATTTCAAAAGTTTTAGTTTTCGAGGGTAATATCTACGTCTGTTGAAAAAATGAAGATAATAGACTATTTTATGATTGCAAATGGTACAGAATGTGATTAAAGGCTCTTTTCCTATGTCAAAAGTTTTAGTTTTTGAGGGTAATAGCTACGTATGTTGAAAAAAATGAAGATATTAGGCTATTTTATGATTGCAAATGGTAAATAATGTGATTAAAGGCTCTTTTCCTATGTCAAAAGTTTTAGTTTTCGAGGGTAATAGCTACGTATGTTGAAAAAATGAAGATATTTGACTATTTTATGATTGCAAATGGAAAAGAATGTGATTAAAGGCTCTTTTCCTATTTCAAAAGTTTTAGTTTTCGAGGGTAATAGCTTTGTCTGTGGAAAAAAATGAAGATATTAGAAAATTTTATGATTGCACATGGTAAAGAATGTGATTAAAGGCTCTTTTCCTATTTCAAAAGTTCTAGTTTTCGAGGGTAATAGCTACGTATGTTGAAAAAATGAAGGTATTAGACTATTTTATGATTTCACATGGTAAAGAATGTGATTAAAGGCTTTTTTCCTATGTCAAAAGTTTTAGTTTTCGAGGGTAATAGCTAAGTATGTTGAAAAAATTAAGAAATTAGATTATTTTATGATTGCAAATGGTAAAGAATGTGATTAAAGGCTCTTTTCCTATGTCAAAAGTTTTATTTTTCGAGGGTAATAGCTACGTCTGTTGAAAAAATGAAGATATTAGACTATTTTATGATTGCAAATGGTAAAGAATGTGATTAAAGGCTCTTTTCCTATGTCAAAAGTTCTAGTTTTCGAGAGTAATAGCTACGTATGTTGAAAAAATGAAGATATTAGACTATTTTATTATTGCAAATGGTAAAGAATGTGATTAAAGGCTCTTTTCCTATTTCAAAAGTTTTAGTTTTCGAGGGTAAGAGCTTTGTCTGTGGAAAAAATGAAGATATTAGACAATTATATGATTGCACATGGTAAAAAATGTGATTAAAGGCTCTTTTCCTATTTCAAAAATTTTAGTTTTCGAGGGTAATAGCTTTGTCTGTTGAAAAAATCAAGATATTGGACAATTTTATGATTGCACATGGTAAAGAATGTGATTAAAGGCTCTTTTCATATTTCAAAAGTTTTAGTTTTCGAGGGTAATAGCTACGTATGTTGAAAAAATGAAGATATTAGACTATTTTTTGATTGCACATGGTAAAGAATGTGATTAAAGGCTCTTTTCCGATGTCAAAAGTTTTATTTTTCGAGGGTAATAGCTTTGTCTGTGGAAAAAATGAAGATATTAGACAATTTTATGATTGCAAATGGTAAAAAATATGATTAAAGGCTCTTCTCCTATTTCAAAAGTTTTAGTTTTCGAGGGTAATAGCTACGTATGTTGAAAAAATGAAGATATTAGACTATTTTATGATTGCAAATGGTAAAGAATGTGATTAAAGGCTCTTTTCCTATTTCAAAAGTTTTAGTTTTCGAGGGTAATAGCTACGTATGTTGAAAAAATGAAGATATTAGACTATTTTATGATTGCAAATGGTAAAGAATGTGATTAAATGCTCTTTTCCTATTTCAAAAGTTTTAGTTTTCGAGGGTAATATCTACGTCTGTTGAAAAAATGAAGATAATAGACTATTTTATGATTGCAAATGGTACAGAATGTGATTAAAGGCTCTTTTCCTATGTCAAAAGTTTTAGTTTTCGAGGGTAATAGCTACGTATGTTGAAAAAAATGAAGATATTAGGCTATTTTATGATTGCAAATGGTAAATAATGTGATTAAAGGCTCTTTTCCTATGTCAAAAGTTTTAGTTTTCGAGGGTAATAGCTACGTATGTTGAAAAAATGAAGATATTTGACTATTTTATGATTGCAAATGGAAAAGAATGTGATTAAAGGCTCTTTTCCTATTTCAAAAGTTTTAGTTTTCGAGGGTAATAGCTTTGTCTGTGGAAAAAAATGAAGATATTAGAAAATTTTATGATTGCACATGGTAAAGAATGTGATTAAAGGCTCTTTTCCTATTTCAAAAGTTCTAGTTTTCGAGGGTAATAGCTACGTATGTTGAAAAAATGAAGGTATTAGACTATTTTATGATTTCACATGGTAAAGAATGTGATTAAAGGCTTTTTTCCTATGTCAAAAGTTTTAGTTTTCGAGGGTAATAGCTAAGTATGTTGAAAAAAATTAAGAAATTAGATTATTTTATGATTGCAAATGGTAAAGAATGTGATTAAAGGCTCTTTTCCTATGTCAAAAGTTTTATTTTTCGAGGGTAATAGCTACGTCTGTTGAAAAAATGAAGATATTAGACTATTTTATGATTGCAAATGGTAAAGAATGTGATTAAAGGCTCTTTTCCTATGTCAAAAGTTTTAGTTTTCGAGGGTAATAGCTACGTATGTTGAAAAAATGAAGATATTAGTCTATTTTATGATTGCACATGGTAAAGAATGTGATTAAAAGCTCTTTTCCTATTTCAAAAGTTTTAGTTTTCGGGGGTACTAGCTACGTATGTTAAAAAAATGAAGATATTAGACTATTTTATGATTGCAAATGGTAAAGAATGTGATTAAAGGCTCTTTTCCTATTTCAGAATTTTTAGTTTTCGAGGGTAATAGCTACGTATGTTGAAAAAATGAAGATATTAGACTATTTTATGATTGCAAATGGTAAAGAATGTGATTAAAGGCTCTTTTCCTATTTCAAAAGTTTTAGTTTTCGAGGGTAATAGCTATGTATGTTGAAAAAAATGAAGATCTTAGACTATTTTATGATTGCAAATGGTAAAGAATGTGATTAAAGGCTCTTTTCCTATGTCAAAAGTTTTAGTTTTCGAGGGTAATAGCTAGGTATGTTGAAAAAATTAAGATACTAGACTATTTTATGATTGCAAATGGTAAAGAATGTGATTAAAGGCTCTTTTCCTATTTCAAAAGTTTTAGTTTTCGAGGGTAAGAGCTTTGTCTGTGGAAAAAATGAAGATATTAGACAATTTTATGATTGCACATGGTAAAGAATGTGATTAAAGGCTCTTTTCCTATTTCAAAAGTTTTAGTTTTCGAGGGTAAGAGCTTTGTCTGTGGAAAAAATGAAGATATTAGACTATTTTATCATTGCACATGGTAAAGAATGTGACTAAAGGCTCTTTTCCTATGTCAAAAGTTTTAGTTTTCGAGGGTAATAGCTACGTATGTTGAAAAAATGAAGATATTAGACTATTTTATGATTTCACATGGTAAAGAATGTGATTAAAGGCTCTTTTCCTATGTCAAAAGTTTTAGTTTTCGAGGATAATAGCTACGTATGTTGGAAAAATGAAGATATTAGACTATTTTATTATTGCAAATGGTAAAGAATGTGATTAAAGGCTCTTTTCCTATTTCAAAAG